>NW_016162385.1:36782-43475 GCF_001687245.7 Rhagoletis zephyria | reverse complement strand
TTGATGAAGATATTCAACAGCACTGATTGATTTGTTCTACAGCGGCTGGCTGCGAAATAAGTGGGCAGAGTAAATACGAGAAAATGTGTATTTGCGAAAAAGTGTAGTAGGTACACCGAAATCGTGGGAACTACACTTTTGCAGATACATACATACATATATGGTGGCGAACGAATTCCTCATAAATAAAATATGACAAAATCCGCTGTATAAATTCTGGTCAATAGTTCCTTCGCAACCTCATTTCTTCGGAAAAATATGGATATGACTATAGCTATGCGTACATAGTCCAAGACCACAGCAGAATGGCGCTGCTCACCTTGAAAGCTTATGAAGTTATTTCAAAGTTGGTGTGGGATTTCCGCCAACTATTCATAAGCATTAAGTACATACATATGTGAATAAGGTCTATTGTACCCGAGCACTGTGGCTACATGAGCGATGTAGCAGATATTCTGGCCAGAAAATCGGCAGTCCGATATGGCAAGGACTATTTCTATGGCGTCTAACACCAATCTACGTTACTCTGCGCTAATTTTGTCAAGTTAGCTGGATTTTATATTTTTATATAGGCACAAATTTCACATGTTTATATTATGCTGACTTATTATGCCATAGAATTCATAATTACTATGTAAATAGAAAGCAATATTAAGTCTGTGTCCCTACACCAAACACAAATTTTTTTTGGAGTGAATACCACTGGTACTGCAAAAATGCTATTTGATAATAAAGGCTGTTGTATATATCATTGTAAGTTTATAATTTTCACACGATACTTATTATGCAGATGTAAAAATAAATAGTGGTAACCAATATTTTGGAACACCCTTCAGTTACATGTGCGTGCAAGCGTTGCGTGAATGTTCGCTGTCAAGACAAGCAGACTACACTGCACGCCCACTTATAATTAGCTCATTAAATATTCATAATTTTCTCATTTAAAAAAAAAAAAGGAAATTTCCACTGGAGCAATCAAGAAAAAAATCCATTATTCATTTTGGCAAATACTTACAAAAATGTTCGGTCATAAAATTAAGAGTAACTGAATTGCGAGGCAAATTGAGCAATTCAGACAGAGAATGATTTTTGTAGGCGTACGAGTAATCATAAATCTGAGGAGGAAATCTTACTGCATAAGGCACATGTGACATGTACTAAAAATTTTTTGTTTAGTATAATTTCTCGAATTTTTGACACTAAACTTCGGTTGCAATTTTTTGGTAGTCAATTTTAGCTGTCAATTTTACTAACAAAATTTTTTCTTAAACTTTGGTACTACATATAAGATTTTAGGACTGGAAATTTAGTACAAAAAAAAAATGCATACTGGAATTAAGTACACAAATATTTTTCATATTTTTTTCGAAAGAGGTTTGAAAACATGCGCTTATTATTTCAAAACTGATTTTGATGCAGTTCTTCCTAATCAATGAATTGCTTCCCTTAAACGAACTCAACAAAACAAAAGCGGCTGGACGAAGTGTTCGAAAGTCTTTCATATCGATGCGTTCCTTTCTAACTTGAATATATTGTTATATGCGCTCGCAAGCCACCCACGTCCTAATTTCTTGCTAATGCCATAAACATACTACTTGATTTATTGCTCACTTTTATTTTGACATCTTTCTTTTTGGAACCGAAAGAGTGTTTATAATTTCACCTACTACCTTTAAGTATTCTCTCCATTGACAGCTTTCTTAATCTTTTGATATATTTCACAATTTTCGTGCCACCTTTCCATTTGTACTCGTACCTTCCTCGCTGGTAGGCAATTTGTCTTCATATATTTAAACAAGCGTTAATCATTAGTGCGATCACCAGGTTATCGTTTACATTTTCTTGTAAATAGTCCATATGGCTAATAAGTAACAAGCTGAATTGACCTGCGCGACTTTGGTGAAACGTAGGATAGTGGAACTAAATTGGCACGCATAAATATTCATCAAGCGGCAGCAGAAAAAAATGTCCAAATCTCGCCCGCACGTAAACACTTAGCCACCCACACGCATATATGTATTTATGTACATATAAACATAAAAAAATCATTACCATCATCATCATTAGTGACCACGTGGCAAATCTTGTGCGTGCCGAAAATTTCTAAACCGCCTAAAATTCATGAAAATATTATAATAATGNATATAGGAGTATCCGCCCTACCAGCTCGCATTTTAAATATGTAGCATGCTTTTAGGCGTGCGAACGTGCTATTGTTCTGTTGAGGAATGGGAGAAAGCGGTGCCGTCGGCTTGACGACATAATACCACTCGGCTACAGCCTACAGAAATCGCTCATCGCTTTGTTAATAACAAAATGTATACGCGTTTACACGCCTAAAACTATGCACAGATTTTTTACGAAAAGCCAACCATAAATGCCAGTTTGCGTGATTTCCATATTTAATATTCGTAAATATTTGCACACGTACAAATTTTCAATGAAAATTTGGCTTGCTACACTGCCATGTATTGCTACGTACATACATGTTTATTTTATGTAGGTGTGTATGTACATATGTGAATATTAATATGCCAGCATTTGGGCGTGCGCTTTTTACAAGCATTACACGTAACATTTCGCAACACCTTAAACATACAGCTACTTAAATTTATAGCTCCAGGGTAATTAAATCTTTCACCCATAGCAAACATCAATTTTTTGGCTTTTACATTTTAATTATGAAATTATTGAATTTCGCTTCTAACTTAGCCAATCGGTATAATCGGATTATTTCGTGTAGTCATGCTACAAATGGAAATCACTTTACATCCATATACCATGTATGTATGTATTTTAAACAGTGGGAATACATATGTAAGGCTCGGAATCTAATGCAAATGCATGTTTTTATTGGGCGTCTTCCAATGGAAATGGTTAAGTCATTTTTACGAATCATGAAATTTCTTTTAAAATGGCACTCAGTCAATTGTGCATATTTTGCAAACAAAAAACTTCTTGTTATCGCTTATTTATTATTCACAACGCTTATTATTCACAGCGATTTAAATTTAGTGTGAAATCTCTTGACAAAAAAAAAAAAAAAATCTAAAACTTTTCCCAAATATCTATCTGAATATGTTCTCGGATAGCCAATCAGCCATTAAGGCACTTCCTTGTACCTCTGTTAGATCTCGACTAGTGGATGACTGTAGGAGAGAGCTGGCCTATATCTCTAATCAATACGAAATTACCCTAATATGAGTCCCGGGACATAGAGACAATTACGAAAAGGAGTCAGCAGATGAACTAGTAGGGTGTGAGGCTCCGCACTGAATGCGTCCCACCTAAAAATTACAGAAATTTATCACTTGAAAGCCAAGCAGAGGTGGAACCATAACGGCTCGTACAGGATTAGCCGACAAATCTGGGTGTCCTACGACCCACTTAAAACCACAGCGCTCCTCGGAATGAGCAAAGAAGATACCTACAAAATTACTGCAGTGTGCTCAGGGTCATGGCCCGGTGGGGTACATGCCGCAAGAATAGGATTTGCCTTCAACTAGTTCTGTCGCAGTTGCGATGACCTTGGCTCAAAAGAGACAGTCGAACGTTTCCTGCGCGAGTGTCCAGCCCTCGCAAGAATGAGGCTTAAGACACTCGGCAAGCCATTCCTGCAGAATGTTTTAGAGTGCAGCTGCCTCAAATTCGTTTAACGCCGCCAAATGGCGAGTTGTGGAATCAAAATTGCAAACTTGCTAATTGCTTGTCACCAGGGTGACAATCCACTTAAACCAATCAAGCATGCATCGGAAGCACTATTAAGCTGTCATAGTTTCTATTTAAACACGATTGCAGCTATCTGCTTGATTGTTAACTAATTTTTTTTTTTTATAATCCCAATGGTTCAACCCTCCTTTCCCGCCCACCCGCACGAGGGGCGCAGTCCGCATGACGTACGGAACCATTACTTTCAATTTTTGCACCAAGTCACGAAAGGCAGGAGTTTGTTAAGAGTCGAGAACAGCTACATTTCCTCCTTCATCCTATATTCGCTTTATTTTTATTTTTATTTTTTTTTTCTCTAGGATATATTTATGTAAGTATAAACCAACCCCACAAACAAACTAGAATAATTTACATAAACAATTAGTTGGATTAATATTTGTACAAATTTAGCCTTAGTACAAATTGTATCCTAGTTCTATGTATCTTAGTATGTTACGTACTACCAAAGAGGGTTAAATTTTTCTTAGCAATTTAGGACAAATTACCCACTTTTCAATCGCTCTCCTAACCTTTTCTCTATAAAATTTCTATTCATATAAAACAAATTCAGCCAGCACTTTAATCTCCGCCTCGTCGACGTTAAGTAAACCGCTTGTCTACCAAAAAGCGCGCTCGAGTCTGACATAATTTTCTCGGCCAATTTAAAAGTGCTCTAAATTCAATTCATCTCCGCATGGCGACCGAGCTTTTTTAACAATCTTAAGCTATTGCTATGCCAAAAGTTGTTTTTTTTTTTTTACTTTCATTGTGTTTTACTTTAGCTGCATCAGTCTTTTGTGGCGGCATATGCAGATTTTTTTTTTATGAAAATTAGTCGACAGGGTCGCACCGACTGCAGTGTGGGGAATTAAAGTTATGATTTTTGTTTTTATACTTTTTCGGTAATAATAGCTATTCTTTAAGAACAAGAGAAGAACCACAATGATCTCTGCTGCTTTTCAAATACAAATTTATGACAATAATATGACAATAATTTAGTTATTGCATCGCTTGTTGTGTTGTTCGATAAGTCGTTTACTTCTTATACGTTTTCTTTCGAAATATTATTTTGTTTATCTTAATTTTACGAAGTTGTAAAATTCCCTTACTCGAATAAGAAAATTTATGATTCCTTGTTTTTATGGTTTGTTTTTCTCGGAGCTTCAATGAAAAGTTCGCTTAAAAATAAAATGTTAAAACACATAAAAGGGTCAGAAGCGGCGGACAAATATGTAAGGTGATGGACAATCAAATAGGGACGCGACATTTTAATAAGTTTGGCTATTTTTCTATTGCTTTTATACTATGTTTATCATTAATTACTTATAAATGTATAGCTCACTATCTGACAAAAGCCATGCAAGTAAAAAATTTCAAACTTGCATATGAATTATAAAATTCCGACGAATTTTCAACAAATGTCTATCAAAATTTCGAACATTTTATTCAGAATTAAAAAGATTCTAGGTAGCCTATTTTGCATGTTCCTCCATATAAAACAAAAAAAAAAAAAATTGAGGAACATATTTTGTATAGAAGAAAACGCTTGACACCGTCAACAGAAAAAAAATTGCTAAAAATCAGCGACAAGTCCTAGTTACTTCAAACTAGCACTTTATCATACTAAAATTGGCTACAAAACAGCATACCAAAATACTGATTAAAATGTTTGACATTTTGATAAAACTTCACCCGTCTTGGAACCCACACCACTGTTGACAGTTAAAAGTTTGAAAAAGTAGACGAAGGCCCTTATTTGGGAACCAGCATTAACATCAATAATAATAGATTTTTTCCACACGCTTTCCGGGCTGTTTCGTTACTTAGTACGTAAAAATAAGTTACTCTCTCGCAAGTGTCAAAAAATGTGTCAACACGCGCCAAAAGTTCCCAGAGCGCATAAAATCACATTTCGTGCCCGGAATCTACAAATCAGCTCTGAGCAATGTTTTTATGTGTATTTATCCTATATGGCTAATAAAATTTGCAAATAACTACATTTCTGAAACTTAAGTGCTAATTTCCTTTTTTGTATTTTACAAAATTTGCTTTCGGATGTAAACAAAACTATTTCTGCCCGGAAATAAGTCCGGGCTGTTTCGGGCACGAAGAAGAACTTTCTTTGCTGGTCTCTCTAAATAAACTCATGAATTTCATTTCCCAAATTCGTCAAGTTTGTATCTCACCCATTAAATTTTTTGAATCGTTTATGTAATTTAACTCAAACCAGAAAGAAATTAAAATTCCATTATAAGAGTAGAAAGGCATAAATTTCAGGCATTTAAAAATTCGTTACCAGGCGGTGGAGCAGTTTTTTAATAGACGCAAGACAAATTTATTTTAAGCAAATTTTGTTACCAGTTACCATTTTATGTTTTTCGCTTTTTCTTTACACTTGTACTTTGCCGCAAATTTTCGCCTATTTTCTTTATTGCTTCTAATTGAATTTTAATGGGTTTACACACGCTGATGGATGGATGGATCGAAAGGATAACGTTGAAAGTTACCGAAAATGCAAGCCTGAAAAAGGAACTCCAGCAACAAGCTTTGTGTACATTCATATTTATATGTATGTACATGTGTATGTATTTACGTATACATATTTTTTCTTTAGGCTATGAACTTATATCCGTTTCAAAGTATTAGATAATACTTAACAAGTAGAGAAACTTTAGCTAAGCTTGATTGAGCTATTGTTGTCCTATGTGTATACATACCATATGTATGTACATATGTACATCATATGTAAACCCCAAGTATATGCAAGCATTTTTAAAGATTGTACTCACTTTTCGTAAAACGTTGAAACGTATGCTGAAACTTTGGAACAGTTGAAAAACTTTTTCGTTGCTCGCTTACTTTGTTTCTACTAACTTTTTTCTTTCTCTTGCTCTTGTTGTTGTTTATACCTTTATTTTAAACGTGAATTGGAGCGGCAAGTAATGGTGAAAGATAGATAGATTTCGTTGTGTCTGTTTTTTTTTT
>NW_016162385.1:0-35892 GCF_001687245.7 Rhagoletis zephyria | reverse complement strand
TAAAGATTGTACTCACTTTTCGTAAAACGTTGAAACGTATGCTGAAACTTTGGAACAGTTGAAAAACTTTTTCGTTGCTCGCTTACTTTGTTTCTACTAACTTTTTTCTTTCTCTTGCTCTTGTTGTTGTTTATACCTTTATTTTAAACGTGAATTGGAGCGGCAAGTAATGGTGAAAGATAGATAGATTTCGTTGTGTCTGTTTTTTTTTTTGTTTGTATTTTTTTTTTTTTGTTTGTTTTTGTTTCGGTATTTATATTTTGAAGAAGGCAGCTGCTGGCGGCGGAATTTGCTAGTTGCTTTACGTACTTTAAATCGAACAGAATGCTAAACTTGCGCTTCACGCTGGCATATTGGTTACGTAGTTTGGTATATGTGTTTTCTATTCGGTATTGGCTTTTAACACTTTAGCTTTTTAGCACTTTTTCGCATTTATTTATTTTAGCGAATTTTATTTATTTTGGTTTTGAATCGATTTATTTTCTTTTTCGTTTCAAATGTTTTCTTTCCTTTGCTAATTTTTCTTTACGTTCACTTTCGACATAACTCATTCACTCTTTAACTCAGGCTTTCTTTTTTGCCTGTTCATTGTTTATTTTGCGGCTTAAAGGGCATATAAAGAAAGTAATTCTTGTCTGTATGTAACATTTGTCAATTGGATTCAGCGCTGTCATAGGTTAGGGGGGGGCGGCGTTGGGGCTTGCGGACTTTGGTTGATGTCAGCGATGTCGACTTATGGTATTTGTTAGCTGCCCAGCTGCTGCTTTACTCGCTTGATATTTGCTCTCTGCTAGCGAAGAAATAAGTCACAGGGAGGCCAAAGCTGGATGCGTCAGGGCGTATGAGTGATGAGGAGAGATTTTAAGCGCGCACAAATGGAATGCCTATGCCATATATGCACATATGTATATATGTAATTAAGTATGTAAGCACACACGATTACATTTTCTGTATTTCACTTCACAATGAATTCGAAATTTCATTCATTCATTCATTGTTCATAGTACCATAGTACACATAGCACTTTATCATTTTCAACTTTACTTTTCAACTCAGCATTTTATTTAGCACTTTTCACCTTTTAGTTCTGCATATTTTATCCATTCGAAATTTCCTCCATTTTACTGGCGTTTCATTGAACAAATTCTTTTATTTGAAATATGCAATTTATTGGAATACATGTTTTTGCATGTTTTCTCTAGCTTCTTGCTTTCGTCGTATAGGTTTGTGTGTAAATAAGTATGCACAGATTTGTCATCGGATTGCGTTTCACAAATAAATTGTATTTTTTGCGCTAGCATCTAGAGATTAATCGGGGTGGCAGCACTAAAAATAAAACGTGAGTGGTTAATAATAACAGAAATAGAAAAGCGGAAAAATATGAAATAAATCGAGCCCTAACCGCCAAAATAACATAGGCGAAATTTTTTCGAAAATTTTTTTTAGATGCAGAAATGCATATAGATGCTCTAGGAGTGAGTGATTAATAATAACCGAAATAGAAAAGCGGAAAAATATGAAATAAATCGAGCCCTAACCACCAAAATAACATAAGCGAAATTTTTTCGAAAATTTTTTTTAGATGCAGAAATGCATATACATAGGTGCTCTAGGAATATTACTGCATCAAAAAGAAAAATTTGAAAAAAATGTCGCTTACGTTATTTTGGCGGTTAGGGCTCGAAATGTTTTCTGCTGAAGCACCTCAAAACAAAATATACGAGAAATACTTTTCTTATATTTGAATTGCGTTATTCATAAGAAATAAATTATGGGGCAGTTTTCTTCAGTAGGTTTTAATATTTTTCTGCTTTTCAAATACAAATTTTGTTCAGGAAAAATCTTACTTGAGAAATGTGGGGGTCTCTTTATGTTTTATCAATTAGGATGAAAATGTGTATAAGGTGATTTTAAATTAACTACATACGCAACATTTTCTTTTCTAAGAATTTTATTCAAATACCCACTAAGAGAGCCACACGAATAAGTACAGCCCTAATATTTGCATACTCTCTTTGACAAGCGCTTCTTCCATCGTCACTTGAAACTAATGGCGTAAAATAATGATGACTTCCGTTCTACGTGCGCACTTAACACTTGTCTGTCCTTCGCCTGCCTCTTTGCCTACCTGTTCTCCGCTCCTGCAAGCTGTATCTTGCATACTTAGTTCCCTCGCTCTAGTCTCGGCATATTAATCTTCGTCAGTTTGTCAGTCAGCCAATGAGTTTGTTGCTCAGCATTTCCGTTTCTAGCAATTCACTCAATATCCATGAGCTACCAAACCCAATTGAATGATGTTGTTGTAAACATACACCTCTTTGTTTAAGTGTGTGTATGTATGTATCTATATACATATGTACATTGAGCTATTTGTAAACACTGTGCTTAATGTCCATTAAATTGTTGCTTTTGTGTATATTTCTGTTACAAATAACTACAACATTTGCAAACGCAGAATGGCTTTTGTTGTTGTTTGTAGTGGTGTCATGTAATTCCTTTTGTTGTTGATATAGATTTTATTTTTGTTGTTGGTATAGGCTTTTTGATGTTTGATTTACTCTTCTGGGCTGTTGGCTGCTATAACGGAAGTTGTCGTACAAACCGTGGCCAATTTATCGTAAACAAATACAAACGCAAATATAGATACATACATATGTACACATGTACATATACACTAGTATATACATACCTGTGTAAATATTTAAATATATTAATGTTTGTATGTAGATTTTTGCCATTGGTTGAAATTTAACCTGCCTTTAAGGTCATCCATTAAATTGTAGCCAAAATCAAATAAAATTAAAGTAGAAATCCAAACAGCGGCTCAGATGGGTGCGGTTTTGTTGAGATGGTGGATATTTCATTTGAAAATTGCACAGGAAACACTACATATTTGTGCCAACCGTAACACAATAAGAAAGCTGTGAACGCTGATATTTTTTTGGCGAATTTGTGTATATGTGCGTGGAAGGAATCTACAAATCACATACTAAAATGGACGTTGAAAGGTTCTTCGGTTTTCTTATTTCTGCCTATGCACCAGGGTAGCCAACTCATATTTTGATAATTCCCCGATTTCTGCAATGAAATTCCCCGATTTTGCCAGAAAAAATTACGTAAAATTCCCCACCCATAGATATCTCCTTATTTACAAAAAAAATGTTTGTATTTTGATGTTTCGCTGGTCTTTCTGTTAATTTTGTTTTTAAGTGTAATTCATCTATTTATTCATAAACCGAACCAACTTTTATAAAGTTTGTTAACAAATAACGAATAAAAATGTGCATATAATATTTACACACAAGCAGTGGTCGAAAAAATTTAATCGCACCAGATTTTGACAAGTTTTGAAATTTTTTATTTTTTTTTTGTTACTTAATTTGAGTTCTTTTTTTTAAAAAATAGAGTTCATTCTTTAACAAAAAGCGTTCGAATCCAAGTTTCAAACTTTGTACAATATTAAAAAAAGAATCAAATAAACTTTCGTAAAAATGTTGAGATTTTTAATTTAAATAAAGAAAAATATTTACAAACAACCAGTGGTCGAAAAAATTATTTCGCACCAAATTTTGACAAGTTTTGAAATTTTATTTTTTTTTGTTACTTAATTTGAGTTCTTTTTATAAAAAATAGAGTTCATTCTTTAACAAAAAGCGTTCGAATCCAAGTTTCAAACTTTGTACAATATTTAAATAAAAATCAGCAAACTTTCGTAAAAATGTTGAGATTTTTAATTTAAATAAAGAATAATATTTACACACAGTGGTCGAAAAAATGTTGTCGCACCAAATTTTGACAAGTTTTGAAATTTTTTATTTAAATTGAGTTATTTTGTATAAAAATAGAGTTCATTCTTTAACAAAAAACGTTTAAATCTAAGTTTCAAACAATATTAAAAAAATCAACAAACTTTCGTAAAAATTTTGAGCTTCTTAATTCGATTTTCTAGAGAAATTTTGAGTATGCAGGATTATAGCCCACTCAATTCTAGTACAAAACAATGCAAGTTTCAAGTGTCCAAAAATTTTCGTTTTAGAATTTCTTTGCCGAAGGTCTTACGGTTTTTTCCATGTAAAATAAAGTGTGTTTATTCGTTAGTAAAAAAAAAAAAAAATTTTTAATCAACGGCATTTTTTAGCCATTTGAAACTTTATTATACTAGAATTGAACGAGCTACACAACTGCTTGCGGCTCATTCCACGATGACGAGTGTGGCATCTCAAACTATATTTTTTTAAATCATTATGAAATGGAGGAAGCACAAAAAAAATTACACCTAATTCCTCAAAATAAACAGTGTGAGTTGCGACTGCATGAACCAATGTCTTATCTTGTGATCGGCTGCATAATGGTTTTCAAACACTTAAAGCACAATGTCGACGAATGCTAAGTTCGAATTTCTAACTATCTTTGAATCAATCGAACCATACCCGTAAGAGAAATGTAAGCACGAAATATTTTGATTAAAATTTATTATACTCAGCAACTGTAGTTGGAACCGACAAGAACCTGGGAAACTAAACAAAATCATTTCCTATTTTCGGAAGATTTTTTCATGTTTAAAAAGTTTATTTGGACAGAGACAAACACAACAAAAAAATACACATTCTACATTCTTCACGTGGGTCATGTCTCTGGCTATAGTGCTGGCTCGTGGTAGGGATACCAACGATGCATCGATGTTTTTGGAACATCGATGATATCCGTTCAAAATTCGATGTTTGCCATCGATATTTACGTTTTTCTTATATCGCTAAATTGACGATACATCGATGTCAGTTTCAACGATGTTTAAAGCATCGAATTTAGTGAGACAAAAATTTCTTACTAACCATCCTTTGGTGCCCAATTTCGACAACGCTAGCCGAACACTTGTAAAAGGGCTGGCCACCCGTCTGCGACAAATATATGGTCCTATGATAGATATTACTCATTATACGGCCTCTCAGAATTTCAACTATATCAGACCTTGTAAATTTAAGGCCCAACTATCTAGCACTTAGCTTTGATGGACTTGGGCAAAAAAAAAAAATAAATTTAAAACATTTTATACTGTATTCGCAAATATTTTTGTATGTTATGTGCGATATTTTTATGTGGGCCACTTAGCGTTTTATGATGCGCCAAGTGTTACGGATACACAGATGGGCACATTGAGTAAAGCAATACATACAAAGACGCAAATACCCAGCAGTATTTCTCTGAATATTCAGTACAGATGTAGTTCCAAAACCTGAATAGTCCCTTTCGTTTTTTTTTTTATATAAAGGTGGCGCAAAAATAAAATTATCTACTAACTAACGACCGAGAAAGGAAAGTTTCACGACTTCGTGTGCACTTCACAGATGCTTTTTCGTAATAAATAAAACCCGGGAAAAAAATTATGTTTATTTAGCCTGATGAGATTTGAACTTGGACACTCCTGGCAGCAACCAATTGTAGCACACAGACACAAAATGTAAGCGTGCTTTCAAATGTTTACTTTGAATCAAGCCAAACTACGCGACTGGTTCATTTGAACAAATATTTTTTTTTTTTTGCTTTTTACAGAATGGAAATTATTTATTGCGCTGAACTCGTTCTCTATAAAAATTTCTAGAAAACACCATTCTGTCGAACAAACTTTTCACAAACTTTTTTTATTAAAATTAAATAGGCTTGAATACGTCACTGCGCGTCCTGCGAAAAGTTCAGAGAAAACTTCAGTAGCACTGAAAGCTTCACTGCTTGTTCGGTACGTTCTTCAGGCATTGATTTCTAAACTGAGTTTCATGGCATTTTTCGTACTGAATATTGTAGTGAATTTGTATGCCCTCGCCTCAAATACTGCTGGGTACACACTTGTACACACCCGCACAGTAAGCATGTACATATTAAATACAAGTGAAAGGCAATCGCACTGTACGAGTATTTATAAGCGCCCACGCATGTCGAGTAAAATGGGGCTGCAAAATTTAGTAAATACTCACATACCTAAACTACACATACCCTGCAGGAAGTAATGCTAGCTTAATTCTAGATTTAATATTTAATATTTGGTTCGAAAAATGATAAACTATTGTGCTGTAGGTGGTGGCCTCATATTCGGATTCCCCGTCAGACATAACAACAAAATGACAATATCAAATTTCGATCTTCATTTCATTTGTCCTAAATTCGAAAAAGCGTCTGTGAAGTGCAGAAAAAAGTTTATTCAAAGCAATTTGTGTGCAAGGATATTTAAACAGAAACTTGACTGCATAACTTTACAACTCACTTTAAGTTGGTTTTGTCATATAGCTTATTAAAAGTGATATATTTATCGAAATCCCGCAAAAAAGCTAACTGCAAGTTGGTTAGATTCATCCTTTGATAATTTTACATTGTAGGGCATGTTCATACATATGTATTTACATAGAATCATTCACAGTTACTGGCTTGTAGTATACGCCCGAAAATATGTTGCGTTTTGCTTTGTTAATTTTAACCGCCGTCGACTTTTATGCGCTTACCCTACAACCGCCTTTTACATGTCCAACTACATACATACATACATATTCGTACACATACACACACATAGGCATGTTTTTCTACACATCTATGTACATACATATATGTATTATTTCTTTATGCTATTTATGCCTTTCGGCTCATATTTTTACGACCATTTTGTTGGGTTAAATGGTTTAACCACGCTTTGAAGCGGGGCTCTTTCGTCACAAGTGCGTGTGTCTCAAGTTCGGCGGTTGCAATAATTTCGAATTTTCTTAATTTATGAGCATTTAGTCTTACATACATATTTATATGCCCGTTGGCTGTATTTATTGAATACCATTTACCTATGTATGTATGCATGTATGTATGTTTGTTTGTTTGTTTGTTTGTTTGTTTGTTAATAAACAGCGTGCCTCGCATTTGACCTTGACATGTTGGCCTAAGGGCTTTCGTGGCTTTTGAAATGAAATTATACTTTCACTTATGTTTGTATGTATGTACATACATATACAAAGTAGAGCTTTACGATGGGCAGTTCAATGCCAGTTGGATTAGGAGGATTAGTTCATATGTATGTATGCTGTTTTGATTTTAATAACTTACATTTGTGTTTATGATAAGTGAAACGTTCTGATTATATGTCAAGTAATCGTAGTTATCCAACTTAATTAATGCAGCATTTAAAATGTGGAGGTCTGACAACTGGCATATTTAAAATCACACTACAGCTTAGTTAGGAAATGGAAGCTCTGAGTAATCAAATAAATAAATAGAAAATATTTTGCGAATTCTAGGAAGCGTAAAGGGATCTTTTACAGCTACTTTTCGCAAAAATATGTTATAATAATATAATATAAAATAAATAAAAGTTGGTTCAATATCCCGACTACAACAACGTACTGTACGGAAAATAAACTTTGTGTAACAAAATCTCTTATATCGAGAATGAGAACCGCTACAAAAGTATTTTAAAGCTTTTGACATGGGAAATTCAGGAAAAGTGGGTTTGTTGATAAAAAAGATTACCTTGACCCTTAAAACGACCTTTAAAAGTAGATTATTTAATATTTTTTTTTTTACCTGAAAATAGTATGCAATGAACTTTAAAAGGAAAAAATTAGGCTGTACTTGCGTAAAGGAAGTCATTTCCATGCTCGCAAGAATCGAAAAACACATTTATTTTGTTTAAAGTTCTAATTATGTGGGCAAATCGCACGCAGATATACTAAAATAGTAAAAATAACAACTCGTGCGCATATACCCGTAGTGGTGTATGCAACGTATACGCTCCGTTGCACCATAGATAGTCAGCTTCCACGCTTACTCACACGCCTTATCTTAAAATTCAAATAATTTAAAATTCAAATCAAATATTGGCGTGGAAGATTTTTACACAGTATTCCTTATGCACATATGTATTTCTTTCTTCATGTATATAACAACTTTTGAATGAATTTCGAGTGTGCCAATAAAAATTGTAAAAATGTTACTTTAGTTTCTCAAATCAGTCATCTTTTACTCAATGTATTTTTTTTTCCATTTGGTGGCACACTACTTTTATTACACTCGTATTGTCATGAAAAAATTATAAGTATCTAAAATTTTTCAAATAAAAAAAAATTTAAAATTTCAAAAATAACAAAATGGCTGCGACAGATATTCTGCATGCTGTAATTTTTTTCAGATTGATGGTGCACTCTTTGAATGTTCACAGATATGTTTTATTAGATGCCAAGGTTCATTTCTTCTGATATGAAAATTCTATTTGAATGCTTCTCAAAATCATTAGAATAAAAAACAATTATTATTTTTTCGAGTGAATGCAAAAATTAGTAATTTCGGTAAAATTGTTCAAATACTTGATTTTTTTAATATTTTTTTTTTTTTTTTTTTATGTATGTTACCGCATAACTTAGGACCACATCAACCGATTTCGATAATTCTTGTTGCATCGGAAAGGTAGTGTCACAGAGGTGGTCTGGTTTAGATCCGGTTATTGGATCATGAAGAAATTAACGGTACTCCTAAATTTTTATATCACAATTGAAGTCGGTTTTGTTTTTTGCTTAAAAATTTCTTGTTGTTGTACCTGTTTCTGCAACTGCATTGATTGAATTTCTGGCGAAAGAAGGAAGTGACACCAAAAAAAAAACAGCTCGTCTGCCTTTCGCAGGTCAAAAAAGGAAACATTTCAAAAATTTTAGTTTTGATGGTCGTTATCCATATATTAGATTTTGTCGCAAAAAAAGTTCATTTTCGACTCTGTACGTCATCTGCCAACTCTATGTTTTACTTAAAGATATCAGTCCTCATAAAGTCCTTATAGTCCTTGTAAAGTTGTCAAGTAGGTTCTCCTCAAATATCTAAACTTCTCGCACTTTACCAATGTATATTCCGACTTCGGAACAAATCCGGCAATTAATTCAAATATTTCAAACATATTTTCATAAATTTTTCTTTTGACGGGGCCAATATATGTGTATATGTGTATATGTGTATATGTGATCCGAACATAAGCAAATTCGAACCATATACAGGTTTTCTAAATATCTCGACTACAGCGCCTCGACAACAAATAATGCTGAGTTGGCTGTACAATGCCAAAATATTTTGCGCATCAGACTCGATCTCTGAAGTTTCACCAATTTCTCCAAATAGCCCCTTTCCTGCCACATACTTCGAAGTCAGCATACCCTACAATCTAGCGAAAACGGCGAGCTGTTGGTTGCCATTTGCCTTAACTGACGTACTCATACTTTACTCTGAGCTCCAAATAATCAGTTTTGTTAAAGGAGTAATAAGCCTTATTGTTTCTTAAACGATACACAAAACTTAAAAAAAAAACAAAATCATTATGAGAATAGATTATCTTCACTAAGCACCTCGGGGTATACATATGTATTCTGATAAGAATTTTAAAATATTTGAAAAGTCATTTATTTAAGGAGCCAATAATATACATATGTCGCAAAAGAAAAAAGTGGAATGCGTATAGGCATTGAAACCGCTAGTGAGTTTCATTTGTGGTTGACCAGGTCATAAAAGCAAAGGTCAAAGTGGATACAAAGCTTGAAAAATCACATGGACAGCCATTGAAAGCATTAAATTTGCCGCTGAAACTCACAGAAATTTGCCAGGAAATGGAAAATTTTTCGCGTCACAAGTAGAAGTAAAGGCAAAAGGAAATATGTTCACAGAACAAAATAAAATACCGTTAACGACGACCAGCAAAATAATTTATTCTGTATCAAGGCGAAAGGCGGTAATTTAAAAGTTTAAGATTTTAAAGAAGGAGAATCACAACTTTTTAAATGAAAATAGGAAATTACTTCCAGGGCTTCGCAAAGTCGCAAAGAAGTTGCGTATTTCTTAAGAAGTGGCTTAGCATTCTTTTGCGGTTTATTTGAAAGCAAGAAAACGAAAATGAAAAAAAACGACTCCCAAAAACAATTCATTTAGCTTCTTTTGAGGCATTGGGAATTTTAAGGCTTTTTGTGCAGGAGGAAAAACCCGAAATATATTCGATATTTCAGACACAATTTCTCTCAATTTTTCTTGCGCTACAAAGTTTCTCAAATACACGTAATTTAAATTGGCTTTCCGCTTTTCTATTATTTTGCTGCTCATTTCTCCTCAAACGCCGCTGTTTTCATCTCAAGTGAGTTTGCTCAACTCGCCGCTGATATAAACACAAAATAAGCTGATGGGATATGAATATAGATGAACCTGTCGATGTTGGCGGCATTCGAGTGCTGCCGGCAAAATTACAACAGCAACAGCAACAGCAACAACAACAACAACAACAACAACAACAACAACAACAACGAAACCAATAGCAACAACCAGCATAAACTAGAAAATAAATTACAAAAACAATGTTGGAAAAGTTCTTCAGCCTGCTGCCAATGCAAATGACAAGTGTGACGCCAATGCTTTGTTGCTATGCCTTTGTATTGCCGACCGAAAAATCGCCGTGAAGCAGAAGGAGATGAGTGGAATAAGAAGGAAGTATGAAGGACTTGAAGGACATGGGATTTTAGTGGCACTCGTTGTGGCAACGAAATTGACATTTTAAGCTATCAAACGGAAAATGGGCGCAGATAGCAGGGAAGTGATGAGAAGGAGCCGCATGCCTGCATAGTAACGCGATCTTGGCGATTGACAAGCGAAAAGTGAGTGTAGTGCACATACATATATTGAAACATTTTGAGAAAAAAAAAACAAAAGCAGTTAAAATTGTATTTATTTGAGTGAGCTGAAAAATTCATCTCATCCAAAAAATGGAATTAACTCGTGAAAATGTTCGTACGATGATTTTTTACGGTTTTCGTCGCGGATTATCGAGACAGGAGTGCATCGACTTTTGGCGGTGAAGCACCACACTTAGCCATTGTGAAACGCTGGTACAACGAGTTCCAACGTGGCCGTCGATCCTTGCAGGATGAATTTCGTGAAGGCCGTCCAAAAACTGTTTTTATGCCAGAAACAAGTCACAAAGATTTGGATACCGCATAGTTGCCAATTGCCCAAAAAAGGACTCGTGTCGAAAATTTAAAAAAATTGGTTCAAGCGAATGCAGAAGTGTATTAACTGGCAGCCATTTTCATTGTCATTTTACTATGTTTTTATTATAAGGCGCCATATATAAAAGGCAACCCCCGTACAACCGGAACATCTTAGCGAAATAGATTCTCGGCACTATTGAGACTGTAGTGATTAAGGTGAAAGTATCGAATTTATAAATAAAAAATGAATACGGAAGCAAATAAACCCCCATCATATGCTCAGCACAAAAGTATGCAATGATAAGTTTTTATAAATAAGCAATGTGACAAACGGAAATAAAAATGCTTGCTGGTTTCCTCCTCTCCTTCGTCAACCGCTTTGGCAGCCGTATGTGCCACACCCTTTTCAAACTCCCATCTTTCTCAATTGATGTTGGCTGACAACGTCCGACAGCGACAGGTGTCAATACACAGCATAGATGGCATACATACATAGATGTTGCGCCTAAAATGCGACTTCTTCATAGCATTTCGAATATTACTATGGACATGTAGGTATTTATGTGAATCGCCTGTCCGCAAAACAACAACAACAAAGAAAAAAAAATTACCATAAAACATATTTCTTTTTGAAAAGATATTCGGGTTGAGTGCAAGGCATAATGAGAAATTCTTTTCTTGGCAAACGACAGCATCACTAGCTCCTTTAAGCCCACCGCTATTGCCACACGCTCACTCTCTCTCTCGCTCAGCCAGCAACCTGCCTCATTATAAATGTGTACAGACTCAATTTTCCTGCTAACAAGGCAAATGCGGGTGTACGGGTTGCGAGCGGTTGCCAAGGGTAACAGGACAACAACTACAACGAGGACGACGACAACGACAACGACAACGACAAGTACAACAGCCAACAGCAACAATGTCAAAAACTGACACAACTATGTTCTATGGGTACAAAAGCAAGGCGAAGACAAGAAAAAAAAGGTACTCGTAGCAGCAGAAAAATAGCAAAGAGCGTTTTCAAGTAAAGCATAATAATAATGACAACAAAGTAGCAGCAGGAGCAGCAACGGTAACAACGGCGGCAGCAGCGGCAGCATCAACGACAGAGCAGTGTTGCAAGTTGAATGTTGATGACGATAATAATAACTGCCAACATCCGGCCGAGTGGTGGCCTAAGCAACAGTGGTGGTGGTGGGGGCCGAGACTGTTGCAGCAAGGCAAATGTTAAGAAAATTAAAAATACAAAAACACGCACACTTTTCTATGACAGCAATTGACGTTCGGTAAGTGTGAAAAATGTCAAGCGAAAATATGTAGATGGTCGGTCGCCTTTGTGCTTAAGCAGTATGCCTTGAAGCGTATCGCTACGGCTTGGTAGTGGTCTACTGAAGCGAGATTGGAGAGTGTGAGCTGTGGTGCTACACGTCTTTGCAGTTAAATAAATAAAGTTGCTGCGGAATGCTATCATTTGACTTGAAGCAGCAGGATGTACGTTCTCTAATGATGAAAATAAATAAAATGATAACGGTCCATAACCTAAAGTTTATTACTAAAATTTTAGAGTATCAAAATAGTTTTGCCTTTCTATACCTATACTTCTGCTTAGACCAGCTAAGCTAGTTCGTTTTTCTCCAACAGGTTGTCAAAGTTAATTTCTGTGAAATCGAGACAAACATTTGCTTAAGCCGTAATGAGTTTTATGAAGCCATTAAGGCACACAGTTCAAAGGCTACAGCAGGCTTTTAAAGAAAGCTAGAATATCTGCGCATGTGTCAAGGAGGAAATGAAAATGTTTAGTGAAGGCAGACAATTTTCAAGATTCTTTGACGCCAGCCCCAAATGACAGCGTGACTTTAGTCGAATGACATCGTCTTATTACATCCAGTTGCTTGTTTTTTTAGTTTGAAGTGGAACTTAAGGCTTTGAACTTGCTTTTCTTTTTGGTTCTACAAACATTTGCGCTTTTTGGTCGAGACCATAATACTTCCTCTCATCGAAGTGACGCTAGTTATTCAGACCAAGTTCACCCAGGTCCTTCTGCTTTTACTTCTTACGTTGTGTTCGTGGATGCCCTTCTTTTAATTGTCGACCCATGTGTGCCGAGTTGAAGGTTATTTTCACTGTAGCATCATTTATACGTTTATTCGATTTATTTTCCATCGAAAAATGTTGCCATGTCAGAGCCCTCTACGTACAAATAAGTACTAGGGAGAGGGCAATGAAAAAGCAAGATATTTTAGAAAAGGAAACGGTATCTACACCGATGGCTCAAAGATAAAAAAAGGAGTCGGCTCGGGTCTGTACTCCAAGGATCTTAAGATCTTCAAATAAGGCAATCACACGGCCTGCCTGATAACTGTAATGCCTTTCAAGCGGAGATGTTTAGTGGTAAAGTCGGAAGTAGTTCGGAAATTTCATGCAACGTTGGCTTTCCTGAGTCAGAGTTTCCTCTCTCTGCTGGGCTCCGGAACACAGCAATATAGAAGGGAACGATGTAGCCGATGAGATGGCTAGACACGGCCCGGAATTGCCACCGATTCCTTTTTTGCTGGGCTCCGGAACACAGCAATATAGAAGGGAACGATGTAGCCGATGAGATGGCTAGACAGGGCCCGGAATTGCCACCGATTCCTTTTTTACTAAGGTGGATTGAATAATACACCACAGCTCTAAGTAATGAGCTTTGAATCAATCTGGACGACTGGAGTCGTACTGAAGAACTATTAACACTAAAAAAACAACTGCTGTAAGGGCTCTCACCATTACCGGTGTCATCACAGGGCACTGTGCTATAGCACCAATGCACCATCAATGGCGTTTACCAACAAGTTCCCTCTGCAGAAGTTGTCGGGATGAGGATGAAGAAGAGGCGATTCTTATGTGAATGCCCAGCTGTCCAGACAAGGCTTCTGAAGTATTTGAGATCACGCTTTTTCAATAGCTTGTAGAAGATAGCGTTGGTGAAAATATCGAACATCCACGGCTTCATCCGGGACAGACTTTATAATGACAGTATGAACTAACCTCGGTTATAAGGATGTGCCTCATCCTTTCACTCACAGGGGGAATTTACAATGGGAAAATCTACTTTCGAGTGGATGTACGAGTCATTCGTATACGTCTTCCTAACCTTGGACACCGCTATGTTGCCTCCTTCTTTTAAGTTGGAAAATATTGCTCTGACAGTTTTTGTGTCAGGCGGTTGTGAGAGCTCCTCCCGATTTGGACCGAGCTAAAAGTTGCGATCAACGTCATTATACATTGCCGTATTACTCTCAATTTTACAGGTGGTTTGTAAGGATTAGCTTGTCTACTGTCTAACTGCCAGGCCTAAAGCCATTCTGATAAGGCACAATCAGTTGGTTCAAGAAGAGATTCAATTTTTCGCACAGAATCATCGATAATTATCGAAAACTGCAAGATATCGCTTCTTGTGACTGGGCAAAGCTATGTAAATTAGACCGAATTGCATCTCTTCGCCGCCGACTTTAAAAATTTAGCGCATGCGGCACACCACTGGGTGTAGGGCCTTTGTTGGTCGTGAGCCGCATAATCGTTTTGCTCACCTCGTCTTTGTGAAGTGGAGCGATGTGAGCGTCGTCCATCAAATTTGGTCCGGGTCAGGTTTTTCTTCTTCAAAGGAGTCACTGGTTGGCATTCAAATGCGTTGAGATGTTCTTCCTCCAGATTTCCTCCACCGTCTCTGTAGTAACCAGCCCCTCTTGAAAAACCAAGAAATGCTCAAATTAAATTTAGCAGCATTCAACGTGAAGTAAAATTATCACAACGGAAAAATTTCCATCGATCCATACACTGGAAATTGAAATTTTTTATTTTTTTTGATAACAAATGGAAAGAGTATTCCTTAGTTGTTGTTATAAAGGGAGGGGTATTTATGTCCAGATTTGTAGAATATGTTCCCTGAAAAACAAAAACTTAGAATGCCCAAGGGCATTCCAAATTTTGTGTGCCAGCAATCCATAAAAGCCACTTAAAATCTAGCCCAACCTAAGACAGAAATCAAATCTCTAAGATCGCTTATAGTGAATGAGAACAAGTCAGAGATTTCTTGACATTTCTCTTGGTTTCATTACCAGCGTACAGTGGCTTGGCTGATGAATTGGCAAGGCAGGGCACCCTTGAGGTCATCTCCCCTAACAAGGAAGATACAGGAAATCCTGCGGCAACCTCTGGACTGTTATTGAATATTTTGGCTTTTATTCGGCTGAGCTAGTGCTGTGCGAAAACCCCGATATCCGAAGTTGTAAAGTCCTTCTGGCCGGTAGTCAAGCACCAACTATTGTTTCTGGCAAAATTCCCGACCGGAAACTATGCAATTGGAACCAATCTGCTAGGAAATTGTATTGTTTAAACATGTCGGCTCGTATTTACTCAAGACACGCGAGCAATTCTGCGGAACTTTACTTTGACCTGCCGGCATTTTAACCTAACCTAGCCTAAGAATTTTAGTCTGGCGATTGCCGACGGCAATTAAGGCCTCAGAATCTGAAGGCGGGCTTTTGCGCAACAAAGAAACTGCATCACAGAAGAGTTCTTTAACACGGAACCCAAACTACATGTCGTATCTTTACTGCAGAGAGTTTTTAATGGTAAACCCAACATTCAAGGTCTTTCTATTTTTAGTACAACCTTGACATATAAAAGCTTTAGTAGCATAGTGTCACTAACCCTTAAACCCAATAGACAATTTGGTGTTTGTACGTAAATGTTCCTCAGTACTTCACAATGGGCACCAAAATTGAGCTCTCCTCACCGATTTGCATTTCTGACCCATGTCCAGTCATCCCATCCACCATTTTATGCTCTGTAACTCTGAAAGAGGATTGATATGACTTGGCGATATCATGGAGATACAACATTTTCTGACAATTTACGGTCTCACTGCCGTGGGCTGCTTTAGCATTTTTTGATACCACCTGCACATTTTCCAATTTTCAATTATTTTATTTAGCTGCGTTGCCCACTGGCGCCCAACAGCGACGGGAAGCGGAAGCAGAATATAAAAACAAGGGAAAGAAGGTGGGAGCCAGCCACACTGCCGCCACCCACCACCACAACAACTGCCACAACACAACACACACCCCAATTGAACCCAGCCTATCGGCTCTGCGGGTGTCAGTCGCATGTAAAATGGCTATCCTTCAGCGCTACTCGCGTTGTGTTTTGTTGAATAAAATATGTTCAAAAATTGTTGTTGTAATTGATTTGTAATTTAAATGAAAACACATACCCGCAAACATTTAATGATTGTGAATTTTTAACTAAAACCTACCGTCGGTCGCTTAGCAAGAGCTTGACTACCGGAACATAGGCGCTACACACTCATACAAACACACACGCGGTGACGCGTCACAAAAATCTACACACACGGTCCCTGTGGTGGCAAACGCGGGCGCGACGGATCTCAATGACGATGGAGGTGACGGTTACGACGCTAGCGTGAGCTACGGCTACGTAGGTGGAGCGGGGAGAAAGACGTATATACGCACGCAAACGCAGAGCTAGTTCTGCGACGGAGGACGCGGCTTGGCTTTCAAAAAAAAAAAAAACAAAAAAGAAAACTTTGTTTGTGTTGTTATTTCGTTTGGTTGTATTTGTTTTTCGTTTTTCCGTTCCTTTTTTCTTCTATTTTTGCAGCTGCTTTATTTCGAAAACAAAGCTGCAGAATTTGGTTTTGTGTTTCACCTTGTGCCTACCAACAATTTAAACACAATTTTTTTTTTTTCAATTCGCACCAAATTTTCGCTACACAAAATTTTTCAAATTTTATTTTCTTTCAAACGCAAAATTTTCGTAAATATTTTTGGAATTTTTTTTACACATAATTTTATACACTGCGAATTACAACAGCTTTGTATTTCTGCTTCTCAAAATGTGAGGCATTGAAAATACGCGCGCACTATAGTTCGCGTTCCAAATTGACCCGACGACTGGAACTCCATGACTGACGTTTGACATCGAAAAAATTTCGCTCCTAACCAACCAGCTAAATCGAATCGGCCCAAGCACCACAACGCCGCCGCCACGGTTGCTGCCAACGCTAACGCTCTCTGCGACGTCAATGCCAGCTGCAGCTGCAGCATGTGCGGATGGCTGCGGCTATGGCTGCTAAAAAGCACAATCAAACGATTACAACAGTTCCGATGGCAGTGCCGCCATCGTTCTCATTTATGCCTGCATCCTTTCGTTTTTCACTCGCAGTCGTGCTTTCATGCAGCCGACTGTGCCAGCTGTGACGTAAAGTTCTTCGAAAAAGCTCTTTTCTAACTGATGCGAATACCATATACACATGCCGTCACATACACACGCGCACATCCATACATACATACATACATACATAAACGCTGCTGTCGTGCAAAAACAGACAGTTCACGCACTTCCAAAGTTCCATATTCTGGCGCCTTTCCAGCAGGTGTGAAAGTTCCAAAGTTCCAATTTCATTGACTGTGCAGACAACGTGTGCGCTCTGAGGGTTGCCAATGCGCCTGAATGGGGGCTGGAAAAAGTATTGCACAAACTTTAGTACTGTTAAAGGTAGTTAATGGTGTGGGGAGAATGTCTGGGTCGAGTCTGAGCCAGGGTAACGCGGGTCTCTCGTGGCAGCTGAAGCTCATTGTCTGCGTGTACGTAGAGATTGGGCTTCTATCACAGCATTCACGAGGCGAGACTCACAGAAAGTGGTAACGAACTCTCTATGAAAGGAAGATTTGCAATTTAAATTACTAAAATAGAAGTTTTGAACGTAAGAAATATGTACTAATAAACATACATACATACCTACATTCATTTCACTAATAAATATAATGTATAATTTTGTATCTTGTCATATTTTAAAAGATTTTACATGTAATTTTTATCCAACTTCGAAATAAGGATAACCTTTATCAATTCGTCGGAATATATATTTGGGTGGTCCTTAAATGTACGAAGCAATAATAAATATATATATACATATATATATTTTTTTGTATGTATGTTACCACAAAACTGATCACAATGGGCCCTGATCGGGCCTAAGTGTGCTGGCGCCCTCTGGGCCTAGCAGCCACAACTGTGGACCACCTCAACAGATTTCTATAATTATTTTTTTAAAGGACAGGTGCTATCTCAGAGGTGGTCCCATTCTAATTTGGTTCAGATCCGATCATTGGATCATTAAGAAATTAACGTAATCTTAAATGTTCATATGGGAATTGAAGTCGGTTTTGTTTTTTTGCTTAAAAATTACTTGCTATATTACCAGGTAGATGCTTGCAGGTTATATAGGTTGAACTTTGAGAGGTCACTCATCGGTAAAACGTGTTAGACGTCTTTCTAATGCAACCTTATTATGCACGTCGACCCAAGTCGCCACTGCCCGATACAGACCACTGATGTGAACGAAGTGGTGTGAGTAAGCTCTGGTCAACCGTGAGGTTCTTGACCAACCCGACGAAGCGTGATGACAGAGTGGAAATCTCATTCGAAGAAATGCACGAGCTACTTTAGCCGGCAATTCACACTGCATCCTGTGGTAGACAAGGCCAAACGTCGAGTGACCAGCAGGCTGCACAAACTGCCCAAAAACAGTGTACCACTTGTTTTCACCAGCGGCGAAGTGAAGTGGGTCATCGGGAAGGCTAAAGCCTCCAAAGCCAACAAAGTAGACTCTTATCGCCCGATAAGGCTCCTTTCACCGGTCGCGAAGACACTAGAGGCCCTGCTACTCCTGCCCTTCTCCTACCACCTGGCCCCAGCGAAGCATCAGCATGACTTCCGCTGCACTTAACGACATAAACACCAAAATAACTCGTGGCATGAATCGCAAACGCCCTTGTGAGGGAACGGTCCTAGTAGCGAAGGACTTGTCAAAGGCGTTTGACACCGTCTGCCATTCAACGTTGCTAGAAGACATTGAGGCCTCCTCACTTCCACAGGGACTCAAGCGATGGTCGGCGAAATATATGACTGTTCGACAGTCGTCTGAAGATTACTTCAGAGATCAAACCTCGAAACTAAGAAGGGTAAAACAAGGGGTTCCACAAGGTGGTGTCCTCTTCCCCTTATTGTTCAACTTCTACATCTCGAAGCTCCCCCAGCCACCTGTGGGAGGTTCCCTGATCTGGTACGCAGAAGACTGCTCGATATTGACATCTAGGAATGGAATTGATGACCTCTGCTCAAAAGTAACCGGCTATCTCTCCAGCCTTTCTCGTTTCTTCACTGCAAGGAGCCTAACACCCTGCCCAACGATAGCATCGGCGACCCTCTTCACCACCTGGACAAAGGAGGTCAGGCTGGAGTTAGGAATTCACGTTGATGGCACCAATACCGACAGTAAACAACCCGAAAATTTTAGGGGTCACCTTTGATAGCCTGCTCTCCTTCTCCACGCACACAACCGCAGTTGTCAACAAAGTACAGAGCCGCAACAAGGTCCTTAAAGCGCTCGCCGGCAGCACCTGGGGCAAGGACAAAGAAACGTTGCTGGCAACATACAAGGCAACTGGTCGGCCGGTTCTAAATTATGCAGCACCAGTTTGGTCGCCGGGGACAAGTTGGACGCAGTGGGATTGTTAGAACGCCGCACTCCGGACAGCGACTGGGTTCCTTCTGATGTCGCCTGAGCACCACCTACACAGCAAGGCCCAAGTGCTCCCCGTAACAGAGCACAACAAAATGCTTGGGTGGCAGTTTCTGGTGGGATGCCACAGAAGCGAACACCCCAAAAGACGACTGGTAGAGGAGGAGCCTCCTCCTAGGCACGTCAGCGGGCACCTGTTCGTGTAAAAGGACGCAGTACAGAAAAACGTAGACCAACCACTTGATCCGACGACGTACATAGGGAGTCGGCTACCACCTACCACGACTCCCGACCTATATATGCCGTGCTCGGCGCCCAAGCACCACCTGTACGGTCTGGATATTGTAGCCGCCTCAACAGCTACCTGTCCAGACTCGACCCCAATATCCCCAATAGGTTCCCGGCATGTGGAGACTCCCCGCACAATACCAAAACACCTATTCACATGCCAGCTCAATCCCACTCAACTGACACCCCTCTCCCTTTGGTCCAACCCTATTGAAACACCTCTCTCCTGGGCCTACCGTTAGTTGGGCTTCACGACAATGATTGAAGGATGAACCGAAATAGGCCGCTACAACAACGCCGACAAGTGAAATAGAGATTGAAAAGTCAGTACAAATCAGCACACATTTCGGAAAAATAAGGAAATTTGCGTTCTGAATTGGGAATTGAAAATTTTCAGTACAGCGAGTGAAAATTCAGTACTGTCCTTCCCAAATCAGTACGTCTGGCAACCGTAGCTCAAAGTGAAAATACTATAACAGTTTTAAGCTCAGAATATTTGTGCAGAATGCAAACTGTAGGTTCCTCTGTATGGCTAGGTTAGGTAGATAGAACTGGCTGGCTAATAAAAGCCTCACATAGACAGACTATTTTCATCTATAGATAGTGTTACCGGATAAAACGACCATTTATAATGACTAGGTGGACACTATATCAAGAATCCATAACACCGTCTTAGCGAATTTTAGGAATTTGTAGAAACCGTTTCTTGTTGCTGCCTCCCCAAAGAAGCTCATGCGTAAATTTGTCAACGCTTGACAATCGCACAGCGTTCCTTTATTCATTTTACACTTTCTCCAGCTATCACTACTGACCAAAACGCATGACTGACTGCACTGCTTAGTAGCGCTTTTTCTTTTTTCTGCAGCATCCCCCTTTGGTTTCCCTCTATGCCCGTACCCAGAACAAGGGAATTTCTTAATCCTAGGATTTTTAGTTAATTTCTGCATTTTAGGACACATTTCGAGGTCGTCGTATTTGAAACTAGGAGTTTTATGGCGGCTTGGCTGTCGTTATAGAATTGAATTAGTTTACTAAGAGCATTGCAGATGTTGAGAAGCTTTGCTGCTTTTTTACCGCCGTGCCTTCCGCTTAGAAGGTGATGCCGTACTTTGACAGTTTAAACGACTTTTGTATTCCTAATTTATTGCAAAGGCCACCTGTTCCTACGCCTTCTGTTTTTTTTTTAAACATCTGTGAACAAATAAGTTCCACTGCCTTGCCGATCCATCCATCCTCCTCAATCATACTGACAAACTTCCCCCAAATTGCAGACACCAGTTGGCAGGAAAACTTGCTATTGCCGCATGATCTGCAATCAGGGATGGCAACACTCCTGAGGCTATTTCCCAAAAAATTCCTAAAAAAATTCACGTGTTCTCGATAAAGTTCCCCAAAAATTAATTTTGCTGCATATTTAAGGCATTTCATGCCCCTTTTTTTTTTTTATTAAAAAAACAACAAATATCATCAACTGTGATATAAGTATATAATAAGGCCAGTATTTTCAACATTTCATGTTTATAATCAGCCTTATCATGAGTTTTATTTTCCCCCAACCGGTTCACTTTTCACTCTTCGTTTCCATGGTTTTACTATGGGCGGATGACAAATTTTCGGGTGAAGGCAGAATATGAAAAGCTACTACTATGGCTTGGTGGCGAAAACGGAACTAGAAAAGAGAGTAGGCCTTATCATGAGTTTCATTTTTCCCGAACCGGTTCACTTTTCACCTTTGGTTTCCATGTATTTACTATTTGTAATTTATAAATGCAATTTTATCCTCAATAGGAACGTTCAAATCAAAATCGTTTGTATATTGAATTCCCCAAAATTTTAAGTCATTCACCGATTCTCCGCTAAAAACAAATTCCACCAAAATCGGGGAATTCTGCCCAGTTGGTATCACTGTTTGCAATTAAACTGTTCAGTACTATTAAGCCGCATTACAGTTTTCCGGACTTTCCAGGGCAGATCCGCTGAAGGTATGGGCGGGACAACACTCATCGTAGCTGGCGGCGCAGTCTTTAGGGCTCGTGTTACTCTTACCACTGCTAGTCGATCGATGCATTTTGGATAAGTCGTCTCATTCATTGCTGTCCATCATACTAGTTGTTCGCAGAACAATACAGGTTTCACAGTCGCATTGAATGCCCAATGGGTTAGATTGGATGACCGGTCCCACGTATTGCTCAGCATCTTTTTATATGTATAAAGAGCGACATACGCCGTTTTCATCCTCTCCTCCACACTTGCATTGTATTTTCTTTTTATTTTTTTATTGTTTGCACTTCGTGGATTTTAAGGATTTTCGGAATTTTTCCGTCTGTATTTCCTACTAGGACAACTGCTTATGTTGGTGACACCTAGCGACTGCGAGTTGCTAACTCTTCTAATTATTACTGGACAACCTTTGGCAAATAGCTATTAATGTCTCGCAGTGGCTCTCAAAGCTCGCTGTATAGACAAGCCGGCAACCGACAGTCCATGACACAGTTTGAAAGCTAGTGATAGGTACACTGGTAGCAAAACTGCTCTTTTGGGATCAAAATACAATACCGAAATCGGTTAGGGACTAAAATATAAATGATTTTATTAATTTAGTATACAAATTACAAATATACAGCAATATACGTTCTCTGTTTGACAGTTTCCACGCTGATTCGTTCTTGGACCTTCTCTATAAATATACGTTCTCTGGGTCCTTCTCTATAAATATACGTTCTCTGTAAATATACGTTCTCTGCTACCGGTGGTACAGGGTGAGAACCCGTGTGTATCACCCTGTACATTCGGTAGTCCATTCCAGTGAATTCCGGTAGCAAGCGAAATGTGCGCTCATATGGTGCTGTGGATGTTTGGTTTCGATAAAGAAAAAAGTCAACTAATTTGACGTTCCTCTTTGACCCCAAAGCAACCAGGCGATAAATGTACGCTGATAACGGAAACGCTGAAAATCGTATAAAAATTCTCTGCCGCCGTTACGAGACAAAACGTCAGTTGAGAAACAAATGGCGGATCGATTGTAAGCAAAAGCGGATCGATTGTAAGCAAAAGCGGATCAAGTGGATGCTGAACTTAATGGAATTTTCGGGCAGTGCAAAAAACATATCCACAGAGTGAAAAATTAGTAAATTCTAATTAAAAACATGAAATTAAGTAGGTATCAAATTTATAGTGCACAATTTCCGTTGAAAACTCAATGGCGAGTAGTGAAAATTTTCGCAAAAAATGTGAACATCGGTGCAGAGGTGTAGATGGCTGTAAAATTGCATAAAGTGCAAACGGATAATGGAAAAATATGTGATACTTGTGGATGACGAACAATGGAATAGAATTTATGCTAAGTTGGCTGGAGATTAGCCAGTGGGGGGTCTTTTGGAAATCTTAGGGCTAAGCAAAAAAGCAAGAATACAACATTTGAATGCAGGTTTAAGAATTTCCGGGATTATGAAGATTGGCCCATTTTTAACAAAAGCAAAGACGCACATATGTGTAGAGCGTTGTTTGTTGGGCTACTGGCTGCCCTAGCAGAACAAATTTTCTAATAAATTACATATTTCGCTAAAACAAGGTCCAGCGAACTCGCTTTTTCTTTAAACGAAATTAAATAAAAGCATCGACCGAAAATTTGCAAATTAAAATTTTTTCTTCTAGTTGTGTTTCCACCCACTTTCGTATTTCTGCTTTTTCGCGCACACCTTGCTTTGTGCTGCGTCTTCTTCGTCTTTTCATTCATGATTCTTGACTTCTACTTTTTCCCCGCTTTTGTAGCTGTTTTGCTCGTATTTCTCCTTGGCATTCGCCAATTGGATTTTTCAATGTTGCCCAGTCGGTTCTTGAGTATTTTTCGCTAGGCGCCCAACGCAAAAATCTTATCGGGGATTTTTTAATTTTATTTCTTTGCTTTGAGTGCTAAAAATAAAAGTGTAGCGATTATATTACGGAAATAACCACTTAATTATGTATATGCACGAGTAAAACTATGATAGATTTAAAATAATTGTGATAGATTTGCGTTACAGCGGACTTGTGTAGAAATTTCATAAATGAAATGTGTGAAAAGCAGCAATTAAATGCAAAAAATTCTGCATATCCTTAAAGCTTCCAATTTTTATGTGTTTTTATTTGATCCAAGTGCATAAGTTTTCAAAAACGCATATAAAAAGCCCGAAAGTATCCGGCTAGTAAAAAACGCATATAAAACGCAACCGCCTACCAGCTGCGTAAACCGTAAACAGTATACAAAGGTGCGGCCTCGTCTGTGCTCGCTGCAATAAACACAAAGAAAAGACTGCAAGTCATCAGCTACTACCACTCGGTCGAGAAGCAACAGCGTTACCCGCGCTCCAATAACACATAAAGGTAAGTTTACTTCGTTACAAATCTGGAAGTGTTCCTTTTATTTCTCGCAGTTCTGCAATATTTTCTTTGCATGGCATTTTCTAGGTAATTAATGTTTTCTTTTGGCGGGAACTTCTTTTCTCCTACATAAGTAATTTGAGTTTGCATCAAATGCCTTATTGGTGTGCAAATATTTAGAAATCGCATGGTTTCGTTACACTGCCACAATGTTGAGTTGAATCTCCTTGATTGGTAGGTTGTTCAGTTGGGTCCTTACATGAGGAGATTTAACAAGCAAATCTTAGTTAAAAACAACCATAGCCTGGTGTAAACGGTCTTTCCACTAATCGCTTTCAACGAAGTTGGTGAGCATCTTTTGATTGAACTAATCGCTTGTATTTTTCTTTTGTTTATTTAAAGTTTATATATATTTTTTTTTTTTTACCAAAGTCGAGCACTACCTAACCAGCGTCACATAAATCCACATTTCTAACTTCGTACATAAATTATGAAAATTCAACAAACTTTAACATTTGCACCCGAAATTTTTAAAAATTTGGGTATGCAGTTTTGTAGCTTATTTGTAGGTTAAAGTGCAAATTTCAAGACTCTGGAAAATCGCGTTGATTGTGTTGTACATTTTCTTCTTAATAAAATATGCTCGACACCATCAGCAATAAAAATTATTAAAAATCAACGCGATTTTCTAGCGTCTTGAAATTTGCACTTTAGCCTACTAAAATTTTATGAGCCACAAAACTACATACATAGGTACCCAAAATAAATAAAAAGTTTAAAATTTTTGTGTGCAAATGTTAAAGTTTGTTGAATATTCTGAATTTTTGTACGAAGTTTGAAATGTGAATTTATGTGGCGCTGGTTAGGCAAAGTGCCAAACTTTTATAAAAAAGAATATAAACATTAAAATTAGCCAAAACTAGTCAAAATGTCACTTGACTTAATCAGCTGACCGCAAATGTATTTCCAGAAGGAATTATGTATAAAAATATTCGATGCTCCTTGTGGAATGTCTTCCGTAAACGTACATTAATCCACTTTACAGCTGCTGAAACTCTTTTTTTCACTATTTTACCTAAAAACAAGTTTTGCCAGTTTGCCGATTTCGTATTCCAACGGGCGCTGGGAGCAATAGCGATTTCGTTTCAAGTTTGACATGAAAAAAAAAACATAATTTAAAAGCAGTAGGTAAACAATTTGAAGCAAGCAGAAGAAAGCAAAGAACTTGAATATGCCGCAAGCAAAGGAGGGAAAAGTGTGTGATAATGAAAATGAATAAAAATAAAAAAGAATATAAAATCGCCTTTGTAAATGGAAAGAAAGTGTGCTTGAACTAGTCGTTGCTTACATTATTTGAAGTAGCCGATGTAGCTTCTGAAGCCAGTCAGACCAGATACTTGAGCATCTCAAATGACACACTAACAGCTACTGGCCTGGCTGTAAATTCTAAAGTAGCCTCAGCAGTTACAAAGAAATTTCAATTAAGTCAAACCCAAATAGCAGTCAAGTTGGAAACGTGAATAAAAGTTTAGTACATATGTACATTAGAGTGGTCCAAAATAATAAAGTCGGAGTTTTAATGCCGCCACCCCCTAGGATTGTTCTGAACTGAAAATAAATATACCCCTATTTTTTTATTTTGAAATCAAAAAATATTTAGGGAGTGCTCACAGCGCTCAAAGTTTTCCATGTATTTTATATGGGGGAAAAATGTGTTTCGTAAAAATGGTATAAAACTCTTGAAAATCAATATTTTTCAATCGTAAAACTGTGGTTCTCTTCAGGAGACTTCCAAATATTAATATCCAATTGATTATTTAACCATTTTTATGATAAAAGATTTTTTATTGGTCCCCCCATAGCATTTTCTAGCACCTATAAAATATAATTACCATGAAAAAATGGTTAAAGGAACAATTGGGTATTATTACTGGGAATCTCCTGAAGATAAGCAAGAATTCTACACTATTTTTTTCGAAAAGTTGTTTTTTCCCCATATAAAATACATTGAAAACTTAGAGCGCTTTGAGCACTCCCTAAATTTTTTTTATTTTAAAATAAAAAATAGGGGTATATTTTTTGTCGGTATAGAATAATCCTAGAAGGTGGTGGCATTAAAAATGCTACCTTATTTTTTTACATACATTTTTGGACCACTTTAATGCACATACATGTTCGCATAAGTACATAGCAGATACATGAATACGTTTTATTGTTATTTTCTTCATTATTTACTGTGCCGTGACATTCAAAAGAAAATTCGCAAAAATAATATCGGTATATAGTACAGACTCGCCTGTTCGTCTCACGAATTCCCAGGCTAAATGGCCCAGACAAAGTGGATGTTACGTCGCCCAGCGACGCTATTCAATGGCATCCTTGACTCGTTCCTTTCAAATGTTGTTGCTGTTGCACCGGCTACTTAGCCCCGCCTAGATTCAAGCTGAGTTGAATTGGCATGTGTGTGCATGTCATGTGCGTTTGGTGTCGTGAGGGCAACTTTGCCATTCAGGACATAATTTGGATAAGTCGGGGTATAGTCTGGACGAATAGAATTTAACCGCAGCACACTTTATTCTACAATCCAGGTGGTGATTGTACTGATCTGTCATATCAATAGCACCCTATTTTAAAATGATATTGTTTGCCACTCATTTACTAATTTGCGTTCATTCTCTAATCTATATGAACCCATGTTTAAAAATTTGTAGAAAACTAAAAAAAAATTCAACAAATTTTCAGCCAAATTTCAAACTTTTTTCTCAAAAGTGTCCACAGTTTTTTAAGCACACAGTTATATAGCCCATTCAGTTTTGGTCCAATAAAGTGGAAGTTTCTAGTGGCTAATAATTATCGTTGATTTTTAATGATTTTTAATTTTTTGGTAAAAGAAATTTCGAGAGTTCATTTTACAAAATTTAATTAATTCCACTTGGATTGAATTTTAATTACACTTCCAAACGCACTTTCCATACTAATAATATACGCTTATTTCACTCCTCCCAGCTTGCAGCGTTCCATGAGCTTTCAAGCGTTGAATGTACATACATACATATGCTAGTATGTATCTCTCTACCACTTATATGTATGTATATACCCAACCAGATATCTGCAAAAATTTAAAAGCATTCTAGAAAATGAATATCTACGCAACTAAAAAGTGCTACTGTGAGGAATGAGTAACAAAAAAAAATGATAAAATTGCGCTATGTTTATAGCCGCCGTGATTGAATTCAATTTGTTGGAAAAAAAATTTCAATTTCATTTGAAGCTAAAAAATCAACAACACTAAAACTAAATCACCAAATCACATTTAATGCGATTTCTAGAGAACCCAACGAAAAGTTACCCGAGTGAATCAAGCCAAGCAAACACCCAGCGGCGCGTCTATTTGCGCAACAATTGCTAGCTTGGGACTAGACAAGTTGCCTGAGGCGCTTTACATACATACATTAGTATGTATGTACATATGTAAGCAGGGGGCGTTTGCACATCCCAGCCATACCATAACCATACATGTGTGCTTCCAGCTGAAATTGCGGCTACCAGCTGATGTCGCGACGACGAACGCGCAGCGGCAGTGCACACAAATATAGGACGGGGACGACGACGCACACGAATTTAATGAGGATGCATTCAATTAAATTCATATTTTTCACTTTATGGAACAGCGTTGAGCTGCGTTGGGTGGCATGACGCGTTTAGTGTGTGTGGGTGCATGCGGCAGATGATGCGAGTGAGGTGAAAAGGGAGGAGCTGCGGTGTACATAATCGAAAAAATTTAAATTTTTTTTAGCTTATTTGACAGTTGAGGCGTTCAGCGGTGTGGGTGGAGCGGAGCCCTCCTAAAGTGTCTACTTTGTTGTTCTTTTTTGTGATTTTTCTGGGACGTCTTCTTGTCTTGCCTTTGACTACTCCAGTTTTTGACAATGTGCATACATATGGTTTATCGAATTCAATACAAAATTGTATAATAGCTGACGGTCTACTTGTCAGTCTCCTTAATGTTTGCCCTGCTCTGTATGGTGTCTTATTTATACTTGACGATTAGCCAATTTATGTATGCATGTAGCGATATTCTTCGTCTTAGGGGGTTTGAGAGGTAGGGGCGGAGTAATGTGAAATAAGAAAGAACTTACCAAAAATAAGTTGACCAAATTATAAGAAAAAAGCGCACTTAAAACTCCCAGAAAATACGCAAAATCCCCCACGAAAAATTTTGAAAAATCAACGGTAATTTTTAGCGACGTGAAACTGCATGTTCAAAAATTGAAAAAAAAACAAAAATCCGTATAAAAAAGTTTTAAGTTTGATTAATTTCTGTGAATTTTGTGCAATCTTTACAACGTTTATTTATGTGGTTTCTGTTGTAGACCGAAGTATATACATATAATTTAAATGAAAATTATTAAAAATAAATTAATAAACATCAGTGGAAAGCAACACAGTTCTGAATTTTGGTGCTATTATTTTGACCGCTACTGTACATGCACCTACAGTGCTGGAAAAAAAATACGCATTTGACATTTTAACAAATATATATTACATATTTTCCTTTTGTTTATTCAATATTTATAATTTTTTCATAAAAGCAAACCATATATGTAAATATATTTCAAACTTTGTGCTTATAAAAATTCTGCAAAATACCAATCTAAATTTTCAACTGCTCAATCATATTTTCGAAGTTGCTAAAAAATCGCGTTGATTTTTGATAATTTTTTTCTGACTGTATTACGCATTTTTTCGATACATAAGAAAATGCGAGAAAAAATCAATGCGATTTTTTAGCAACTTAGAAGTAACACTTCATTATACTGGATAATACTTAGTATAATACAGAATTTTCGTAATTTTTGCACAATTTTTGAAATATGAATTTATAATTTTAGATAATGACCTGCTATAAAAAAAATAATAAACATATGATAAACAAAAGAATAGTGACAAAACTTTTTAAAATGTCGCGTTCCTATTTATTTTTCCACCACTGTAATTATGTTTTTCCAAAAACAATTCCATTCATTATTTGCCTTGCTACTTTTTATGAATATTTCGCGTCGTTTGCTTACCTATCGCCCTATTATCATGCAGCTCAAATTGCTTTTACCCTTCGGTGAAATAATTACCCCACTACGTTTTCTTGCAGCTGCGCAACCCACATATTAACACCATTATCATTTTCCACCCTGAGCTTAATTGCTTAGCTTAATTGCTTTTCGTTTTCAACATAGTAGTACTTTCCAACCCTTCAGAGCTGTCTAATACCACATGTCGATTGAGTAAGCCATACGCCCACCCCTCCCCCTCCTACCATTGAATAACTTCGTCAGCCAACTTTTTTTTATATTCACTGCTTCTTTTTTTATGCTCCGTTTGGTTTTTACACTTTGCTACTGTGGCTTTGTTTTCTTTACTCCATCTTCTCCCTCCTCAGCAGCGTCTGGAGATATTTTGTTTGTTTGTTGTTTACTTCTTTTGTTACGGTTTTGCTTGATTTCTTCCTTGTCTTTGTAGCTTTGGTGCTGATTTGTTGAGCACTCAATTGTCTGCTCGATGGTTGCACGTTTTTTTGTGCACCGTTTGGTGGGGAAGGGGGGATTGCGAAGTAGGTAGCTGAAGTAAAGAGTTTCGGACCTTTGTTGGGTTTCAATTTGAGCCTTTTGATAGATTTTTTTATGGTTGCCTTGTTTGTATGGTTTGCGGTTTATTCGTTTTCTCGCATTGACCCTTAACGAAATTGGCTTTGCTGTCGCTTTTAGATATTTTTTGTGAACACCTCTCAAGGAGAAAATATTTAAACATTTTGGTGGGGCTAGAAAAATACAAAAAAGCTACTAAAAGAGCTTCGTTCATATGGAAAAAACTGGCGCTTTTTTCATGCAAAAGCTTGCAGAATATAAAAAACTCAGCCATCAAAGCCGCGTAATACTTTTTAAATTGAATAAGTGATTGAATATCTTTCGAAGATATCGTGCAAAATTTGTAAAACTTATCAAATGAATCCGAGTTAAAATTTAGCATGGAACATAAACTAAGATTTGCCCAACTAAGTATTCCAGTTTTATTTACTTATTTAATCACTTTGCTTTATTTTCCCATGAATGAAAACTTAGCTGTGCGCCCCAGTAAACTTTTGCCACCTAGTTGTAATGAACTGATTTCCCTTTAAGCCCCTTTATGTCTTATTCTGAAGCTAAGTTTCCACGCGCCAGTTTCTTAATTAATCGAGAAACTAAGGTGTAAAATAGCGCAATAAAAAGCCGGCTAAAATCTCATAATTTTTATGTAAAACGTAACACTTGGTAATAACATTCACGCTTTGCAAGTAAAATACAGACAAAAGACGAGCGACCATTAAATGTTTTGCATAATAAATGCATACTTACGTTACCCACGTAGCTAGAGCTTGGCAGTAAATGATTGTGCAACACTATGTACCGTTATAACCATGTAGGTATGTAGCATCTAGCAACAACCCACACGCTAAAAACTAGTACCAGAGTTCAAAGACCAAAAAACGTAGAGAAGCTAACAGGGGAAAAACAGTTTGTGTATAAGTATATGTTATGTATTTAAGTGCGTCGGCAGTTGCTGTATATGTATTAAGAGCGCAAAAACTCTCTACTCTGGTTTAGTTATGGATGAAAATACGAGCACGAATAAACAGTCTTTAAGAAATAGTAATGTTTCTGGCTTGAGCCATACTTTTACTCCGCCTAACCCATTCCGGTTGTTACAGAACTGTTCCATATTTTTTACGCCAGAAAGCCATACCCATGGCAAAGCTTTGACCAACAAAACCAGAAAAAGAAAATTATAATAAAACTGATACTGCTGCCCTCGGTCACAGGGGCAGTTCGGCATTTGTAGTGGGAATGCAGTTAGCATGCCAGCGTCGTCATGCCCTTCTCTTACGGTTCATTTTGATACGCGTTCACGCTTCTGGTTCAAGCTTCTGCCGTGTAATGCCTTGTAATCGCTAGTATCTGCGCTGTTGTTTATGCATTTGTAGGCATCATTTTAAAGTTGTCTACAAAGTTTGGCGTATCTTTCTACTTTTATGTTCTTAGTTGTGAGTTCTGCGGTAGTTCGCTTGCTCGCAGTGCTGAGCAGCGAGTAGTAGTTAGTTCACTCTTCTGATTGCTTGCTTATGTTTCCCTTCTACTTTACTTTACACTTTGTTGTCTTGCGCTACATTGGTTCAATTTGCTATTTTAAAGCTGTCTTTTTGATGCTTTGTGTGTTTACTTTTAATTTTCTGTATTTGCTCGTCTCTGTGTTCGTGTTCCAAAACCACTGGAAATTATTTTACATTTGCGTACATTTTCTTTGATTTAATTTTTTTGTTTGCACTTCCTCCCACCCACGAATGCCAGACATATTGCGTGTTTTGGTTTATTTTCTATTAAATTTGTGGAACTGCCGCCATTGCTGAGTGTGACGTAGTTGAGGGGGATTTGTCATGGGATATAATAAAAAAAAAAGAAGTGGAATGAAGGACAACTGTAAGTCGTTCCCAAAACAGCCGGGTCTACGTAACCCGAACGACCCAGATTTATATCTGGCCAAGGACTGTCACTCCAGCAACATTCCCCTCAATCTCTTTGGGGAATTTGTATGCTGTTACAACAACAACAACAACCGTAATAATTTATTGTTGCATCAGACAGGAATCCAGTAAAGAATAGTTTTAATAATTTACATACATATAAACTTACACAGAAACGGAAGTTGGGATTATGGCAAGCTTTAGCCAACCTGAAGTCTCCTTGAAAGCTATTTGGTCTAGGGCTATAAATCAATGGGCCTCCAAAGCAATTGGATTCAACGGACTATGCCACGCAGGTCCTTAATTTTTCGCCGAACACTCTCATCCTTACTGATCCTCTACTGATACAGCTATGTATCATCATGGCTTCCGCAAAATGCACAGCTCACTTTCAGGTTTGCCATCACCAACTACTTCTAATCGTAATCAGTCGCCACGAGAAAGAGTCGAATATCTAGAAACAATATTTCGAATAAAAGGAAAACAAACCCAATTTATCAACCAATTATAAAATAAGCTTAAGGATATCCTTGAGAATAGTAAAATGCAATGATGCATGAAATTGTGTACACACAAAACCAAAGAGAACATGAAAAAAAGCTTTTCAGGAAATTGATCAAATCAAACAAAAAATTCGGGGCAAATAGAATCAAGCAGCACAAGTCCGTATTATGAACAAAATTTAGGAAGTTTCACATAGACATGCCTCGAAAAACAACAATGCAAAAGTTATCGCATACAATAAAATTGTGCAAACAAAATACAAACAGACGACCTTGACAAAAAATGCTAAATGGATATATGTATGCACGAGCCGATATGTGTAAGCGTAGAAAACGTTGAACCGCCGACAAGCGTGAAGTCTGTAAAGCAGACAATGTCAGTGAGGTCCACAAACCGCTGAAAAAAAAAAACCCCCGAAAATTGGATACAACAATTAATTAATAATCAGCGATTGTGAATATATGCGGCGAGCAAATCAACGCCATATATGCAAATTACTTAGTAAGCGCACAACAATGTAGCGGATGCATGAATCGCTGGCAAAGCGAGCAAGGTAGAATAGATTAACTAATGTAAAAACCTCACAATCGCGCCCCTCGTGCGCTGAAATTGAATATTTACTCGCTAGTTTCCAAGTTGAACGTCGAAAAAAACCACAAGCCACTGTAAATAATTATTAGCGGTTACTACTTAGGCTCAAACCAGAAAGCGTCGGCAAAGCAAAACGCTTGAAAGAGGCACAGAACACACTTGAAGCGGTTAATAAACTGCGGCGGTAGCAACAACAAGGCACTCAAAACTGGTTTCACATAGCATGCATATTTTCGTATTATTTTTCTAGAGAGATTGATTGTGTTTTCGTTTCAGCGAGTACGCAAGCACTGAACGAACAAACTTGAAAATTGAGGAAGTGGTATTTAATGCAAGTAAATTGTGGCTAACTAAGCCAATAAATGTAGTAGATATATGTAAGTGGAAATAATGACGTTCTCAATGCTTTGGCGAATTTTCGTGCATTTCACACATATAAATTAGCTTTGATCCTGAAATTGTGGAGAGCTTTTCTTGGAACAAACAACTCATATACAATGACTCAAACAAATGACCACGTGTTGATTTTTTTAAATATTCGTAACGTTTAAATTAACGTATTTACAATTACAATTTCAAAGTTTATACAAAATTTAGCAAAATACAACAAATTTTCAACTTTTTATTCTGAAGCTTTAGAAAAATTTTGGGTATGCAGGTTTAAAGCCCATATAATTTTAGTCCAGGGAAGTGCAAGTTTCAAACGGCTAGAAAATCCCGTTGATTTTTGAGAAATTTGAAGAAAATCCAAGATAAAGACAACAGATAAATACAATGAGAAATACATAAGAATTGGGGTAACTGAAGTGTAAGAAAATTTACTGAAATTTTTCAACAGGAATCGAAATAAATTCAGTCATTAAAAATATAGTTATCGAAAGTTATCGAGTTACCGAAATTTATCGAATCATCGATGTTTGTGGCTATTGAAATTAGTTGTCAAAGTTTACGGATAATTATCGAGCTACACGGATTTANCCAAAATATAAAAAAATTTAGTCACGTTTTATGTAGCTGTAACTGGCACTCCTAGTATTTATAAAAATACGTTGTAAGTGTATCACAAAATCAAATCACACTTTTAAACCATTAAAATTGAAAAGTAGCTTAAAAAGTCAGTAACAAGTTTGTAGACATAAACTTTCTCGTTAGTTCTAAAGTACAGCGGAAAACAATTTTGAAATGCTAAAGCCTTCTAAATATTTAATGGACACAAACTTATAAAATAGCAAATCAAAAAATAAAAATTTTAAGCTTCCTTTGCCCCTTGGTATATATCGCTTTATCCTCTGCCTCATACTTTCCACAAAATGCTGCGCGTCGACCACAAATGCTCGCCAACAAAATGTATACCAAGAAAGCTGCGTGAGGCGCGCACAAAAAGGAAAATATTTGTACCGAAAGTTTTTCCAGTTGCAAATTCGGTGGAAAATCAAAATTCTGCCAGAGTTGCTAGCGACAAAAAAAAACTAAATAAGTAAAAGCGTGCGAAGGCAAGTAACAAACATGAAGGGTGGGAGTTGGAGAGTTTTTATTTACATATGTATGTAGATGAAATGTGTTTTTTTTTTATCGTACAAATACTTTTGTTCATAGCTCATCTGCTTTACAACTTTAACAACAACAAAAACAAAAACAAAAACACATTGCATTGAGTGCCACAAAAATTGTTGAAATTCGTGGGAAATACTCGTTTTTGTCTGTTGCATTTTATAAGTTCATACGTTGCTTTCCACTGACAACTCATCCACAGGCAAACGGGCGTACAAAAGTAGCGGCAGTGGGGTGCTGGCGGTATACGACATGCGATACTACATAAATACTCCAATCGTTGTTTTTTTCTTGTCATGAGTTGTTGGTGTCGGCGATGAGAATGCGTTTGTATGTTGCCACATTTTTCATTTTTCGCTCGAATGTTGTTGACACACCCTTTCACGAACGCTATGAGCGAAAATATTTTTGCAATGATTTGAAATGTTTACTTTTGATGACTGTCGGACGGACAGGCGACGTCTGTGTGAGCAGCTACTGGCTGTTGCTTTATTTTACTCTTTACATATAAATTATTTTAGCTTATTTTTGGCTTGATTGAAATGATGGCCTTGTTCAAGGTCGTTCGCTACATACTTTACTTGCTGCTGCTGCTGCTGCTGCAATTTCTTTTCACTCAAGCGATTTTGGCGTTTGTGCTGACGAGGGGATGCCAAAATAATATCCTAAGTTGACGTAAATTATTATTTTGTGCTTACTTCTTAGCTTTGGATTTGTGGTTGTTTTTTGCGTTCAACGAAAAGCGAACTATAACTACGGTGACCATCCGTTCTGTTTTTTGCAGGACCGTACTGTTTTTCAAAGGTCGGTCCTGCGTAGTTTTTCAAACCTGAAAAACATGAAAATGTACTGATTTTTTCCAAGTGTCCTGCATTTGTGCCGCATTTTATTCGTTATTTTAAAATTATGGATGGATTTAAAAAAAAAGAAAGTGTTTTTTGGTACTTTTCGTAGCTTTTCTTCAATATCTCATGAAAAAATCTCCAAATTAACGTAAGCGACTTACAGCTCGAAGGGTATTGATGTGCCTCTTACCAAAATATATAACTCGTGGCGACTTTAATGAAAATTATTAGTGCTACAGGAGAAAAAAGTGAGATTTTCAATCAAATACGCAGCTTCATTTGATTATGTTTTTTTCATTATTTAAAAAATTCGATAAAGAAGATATATCATTACAGTAAACTTTGAGGCAAAGATAATGAAAATCGGATTAGAAATGTAGATGCTATGGAGCGCAATCTGCACAAATTATATATTTTTGTAAAGGGCATTTTCTAACTCGTCGTTTACGTCGATTCATGACGTCGATTTTTGACAAATAACTGCGAAAAGTACCAAAAAAAAGAAGGGTATTGTTTTCGTTTTGAACGACTCAAAATTTGCCTATAAAATAATCTTTTAAAGATTTTCACTTTTCGTGTAAGCTATTGTCATTATAATATGTTTTACTATACTTTTATAAATATTCATGTAAAAAA
>NW_016162384.1:0-43475 GCF_001687245.7 Rhagoletis zephyria | reverse complement strand
AACAAATTTCAGAAAATCAATAAATATCGATAACTCTATGAGTTGAAAAAACTAGATTCATAACGCTAACCCGATAAACTTCGTTAACTCAATAAATAATGGCAATTCAAAGAACTGTCGATAGCTTGATAAATTTCATTAATTTGTATAGTTCGATAACTATCCGTAAATTTCGACCGCCAAATTTCTGTGTCTATAAATTTTGACAACTCAATATACATTGATCAATTTGAATAATTCGATACGTTGCGATAACTCAATAAACATGGTAATTTGATAAATTTCGATAACTTTAAACTTTGATCATTCAATAAATCTCAGTAACTTGATGACTTTCAATAACTAAATTTTTAACGACGCGATTTATTTCAATTCCTATCAATAAATATTTCAATAAATTTTCTTACCATTTCAGTTATCCTAATGTTTATGTAGTGGTTTTCATTTTCGTCTTTATCTTAAATTTTGCCTTCACTTTTTTTCTTAACAACAACTCAAATTGAACAGGTTGCAACAACAAATATACGAAAATGTCGACGCTTTTATTAAATTTTTGTTAGTTATGGCATTTTTGCATTTCAGCGACGATGTGGGATACGACCTTCCCATACTATACTAACGATATGCTGTTGATTATGCATACATCGACACAAACAAACTTACATATCCAATATAAGTAATATTGTAGCCAGATTTTCATGATTAATGTCCACGCACATGTATGCAGTATGTGCAGTATTGTCGCTACACCGCCATGTCACGCGCAATTTACATTCATAAGCGACAAATGTAGGCGGACATAACAGGCGCAATTGTCCTGTCATCAGGTGCATTTAATTGCGCGGAATTCGCTTAACATACGCTTCGGCATCGTTGACTTTGGTTGGTTGTTGTTGCTGTTTAATGGTGGTATGACTGTAATGCATCTAATTGGCATCTACATAAATACGTGAATACATGAATTATTATGTCGCACAAAGGATTAATTTTGTAATTCAAAGGATGGGAGAGGCGGGAGAAATGTAGCTACATAGCTATTCAAGGCAGATGCTCTCTACAAGGCAAGGGAGTGAGCGATGCTGGTTGGCCTAAAAGGTTAAGCGACTAATTTATGTCGTCTTATAATGACAATTAACGCTGATTTATGATAAGGTAATATTTCGCGGACATTCATTAGAAATATTAATGAATAGCAGTGTAATACTTAACTGGGAAATGGAATAGAGAGAGAGCGTAAACGCGGAATAGCCGGATAATATTTTCGTTTCGTGAGTCAAATATGCAAGCTTCTCGAGAAAAATCGGCGGAATATATACATAATATAGCCATCGAATAATATTTCTTTAAACTTATTATCTTTGAATATTGCTTTCTAGAAATCGACACTGTATAACAAAGTTATATTGCAGCCCCATGAACTAAATTTTAACGAGTCGTGGCACCCCAAGTAGAAAATTTAGAGCAACAAGAAAAATATAAAAGCCTTTAGCTATTTCTTCTGCAGATTTATTTAATTTACAGTTATATTTTATTTTTAAATTTTGGTTTTTAAAAGTACTTAAAGGGAAGGTTCACTTATCTCGGCCATAAAATAAAATTCATACGCATTTGCGTAGCTTCTTCTCTCCTCTCTCACATACATTCATACATACTTTTCACTACAATCTTTGTAATAAAAAAATGAAATGTGCCAGCAAAGCCTCTTATCAGAAATGCCAACAATTACATAACATAAAAATGATAAGAAAATCCCATTTGCACAACATGAATATTCAAAAGTGTAAACGACTCGTGCAATGATAGCCAGACACAGTGAGCGACGCACCGAGACCACGAATGTAAAGTATGTAATAAGCGTCACCCAACGCCACCTGGACAGCCGGTTGAATGCGAGTAAATATCTTGCCATCCAGGGATCGGATATGCTAACAGGCCAACACAGGCAACACAGTGAATTGCTGTCATTAAAAATGTTGACAAACGTCAGCAAAAGGTGTAACGGTAAACACAAAAGGCATTTAACAGCATATCTTCATGCAAATAATAACTTCCTTTAAAAAAAAAAGGATAAGTATTGTGGTTACAGTTGAAAAGCAATTTTTTTTTTTTTTTGTTATCTTCACTGGCACTTGAAGTTCGTTTGGTTCATAATTGCTGGTGTAATGACTGCTGTAACGATTGTGTTAATGTCCAACTGAGGTGCTTTTGTTGCAAAGACCTTCACTGAGTTTTTGTTTTATTTGTTGAAAATTATACGATGCACCAAAATACGAATACATACATACATACATACATAATATGTTACTATAAGGTCAATTTATGACTTTAAAAATAACATGCTATTACCGCGTTGTCGTTTCGATGAAAAACATTTTCAGCTGGAAAACTCTTACTCTTAATTTTGCCTGACCACCTTCCGAATAAGTCCAAAAGAATTTTGCTTCCATTTCGAATACGCCACCAGTAGTAGAGGGGTCATTACTAAGCGTTAATTTTGAACAGGACTTTATAGAACCAGATACACGGATATAACTCTTTGAATATGGCGTCAATACAAATTGGTTACTATGGATGGGATATCATTAACAACGCATTTAGTTTAAATACAGCGAAATCATTATAATTCGCCTAGATTTGATTATATCAACTTCGCTGTCTAAAAACCCGCCAATAGCAAACTTTTGTCTACGTTTATCAAATTTCTTACAATAAGAGGACCGAGTTTGTTAATTCCCCACTAATTTTGCTAAATGATGTGTTAGTTTCGCGTTAGGTTCATCCAGACAGGTCCTCCACTTTAACTGGTTTTCTGATAAATATTTATAAAGCCAGAAATTGAGACAGGAAAGAGCACCATTTGAACATTGATTGCGATTTTTTTTCCTCGAACTTGTTACAGCAGCAGTACTCAGCTTCCAGCTGTCTCATCCACTTCATAATCTAAATCGGCGAGCCTCAGGACGAGAAAGCAGGTGTCTCAGGGTCGGTCGGGTTGCGGATGCATGTAAAGAGCTGTTGGGTGTGTTAGGACCTTGGCCGCATGCTGGGAAGATGTTTCCCTATTCTTGGACCAACCGAGAGAGGTAGCTGTTGCATCTTTGGCGTCACCCAGAACGGAGCTGTGCTAGGGTACGGCTTCTCGGTAGTTCAGCTTCCTCACTTCGACTTTTTAGTGCGATGTTAACTTTTTCGGGACTAAAGCTCGTGCTGGCAGTATGGCTGTATACGTTGTTGATTGCAAGAGGTCAACGTACGGCTCGATTTTTCGTTTTCCAGTCGTACAAGTGCCGTGTGGTGGATTATTTTGAACCAGATCTTTATTGAGTTGGTTCCCACAATGACATCCTATGAATAACTGCTTCGATATCAAGATATTGTGTTTTTTTAGCGCCAGCATCAGCTTTTTGTCGTATATGTAGGTGAGAACGGACGACATAATATGATAATCTGTAGTTGTACACAGAGCTGCGATCTGGAATGTTTTTAGATTTCTCTATTGCGAGTAAATCGTTCCTTCCTGCCACACTGACGCAGCGTAGTTTACCACCGACGAGCCTGTTGCAGTCGTCTAGAGACTTTAAAAGCTTTTCCTGTCGTCAAGTTTTGCTTCATGGTGGAAGTAAGCGCTGAGACGGGGAAATTTCTATTCAGCGTTACGCCTAAGATCTTGTGACCGAGTTCTAGTTGGGCGGCAGTGAAAACAATTAAAAGTATCGGATTTCGTATGTCCTAGCTGAACAGTGCCAATGCACTTTTTTGAATTTGTGATGAATGAGGTCTGAAAAGGATCAAAAATGGCACAAAAAGTTTAAATCTAGTAATTACGGAAAAAATTATAAAAAATGCATGAAACATTATCCAAAACAACTGAAATGTTATTGAAAATGTTCATACATACATATGTATGTATCCACATGTATGCATGTACATATGTACATAAATTCGATAAGATGGACTAAACTACGATTTTCATTATAAAAATTAAAACAACTATGGTTCTTTTTAAGCCTTTAAAGTGGCCTGTGCATACCAAGTACCTCGATTATATGTTCAATATAACCACATTTGTATATGAATTTTCGTCAACATCGATGTCTATCTTCAACCCTGAGGTGCTCATCGGCATCGCAACCTTATTGGCAACTAATTGATACCAAGAAGCAGTAACGCTTTCACCTGATTTCAGGTCCTAAACTAAAACAACGACTAGCCCGCCCATATATCATTTTTCAACTTAGCATTTCAACCACATTTATTCATTAAAATTTCCGCAATTATAATTGCAGACATTTAAAATTCGTATAAATATAAAAATCCGAACATATATAGACACACACATGTATATTCATATCTGCGTGGGTATATGTTAATGTTGGTGTCACTTTATGAATTAGCTCGCACTTATCCATGTCCGACCGAATCCGTAATTTGCTTACCAGTGCCATTCACACTTACTCAAGTACCACTTGATGGCCTTGGCTAAACACACGTCTCATTTGTTCGACATCAACCTGCCGACGCGTCGAGTCGCCATTAAGTACCCTGCCATACACATACACGTAATTGGCGTTCAAGTGTGTATTTTGGTAATTTAATTTGAATTTGCATGAATCCTTCACATACCTCACACACTTTTCCAAAGAAAACATCAACATTCATTTGAATCTGCGCAACCCTAAAAGTGCCAATGTAAACCCTTTTCAAGGTGCAGCGCAAAATGGGACCAAAACGGTAATTAAGCTTTTTATGCGAGTATTCTTGCGCGTAAGGAAATTGCGTAGAAGTCAGTTAAATTTTATGCATTTACATACATATGTATTTGCATTTATACGGATGTATATATGTATATATGTTTATAATTATGCACATGTGTAAGTTGGCTGGTAAATTGCTCACTTGGTCTTGATTTTAATATTCTGATAAATTTTATGATTTTTCATATGATTTTAATGGCACATTTGTTACTGTCGCAGAAGGTCTTTATGAACATTTATTCATACATATATGTTACAAATATATGTAATTCTACACATTTTACTCAAATTTTTCATTAAGAACGGCCTGATGCATAATAAAAATTGGTGAATCATGAAAGTTATACAAAACATTTGCCGTAATTATGTACTTACGTTTGACGAGCTGATTATGCCTGATAAATGTACTTTAAAATCGGTGGGATTAATTACATCCTACATACATATGTATATTTTCACAAAAGAAGACACGCCTACGTTTGAGCATTCAGAAATGTATGTCGACATAAGCATAAAAACCATTTACGATTTTGGCTTAAACACGTTTGAAAAACAAGGGCAGTTTTTGCTAGTTAGATATGTCAAAGACAGGAAGTTGCGTGTTAACAGCGAAAGAGTTCGGACGTGCGAGCGCACGACGGTTGACCTGTTCAGTTCTATTTCTAATTAATGTGAATTTGCATTTAATATCTATACTATAATTTAATAAATAATCATTGTTAAAATACATGATAACTCGCATCCTTACGCCTTTATAACAGTTCAGAAGTAGGATTCGCGCGGGTCTACAAAACAATTTATAGAAATATCAAAGAAGGCGTGCAAACGAAACTTTCCCCTTACGAAAGCAGAGCAACTTTGCTGTTCAACGAAACAAACGCGTCAACGAAAAGGAGAAACGTGCTCTGTTCAACGGAAAATATTCTGAAACTATACTGACAACGGCTAGTCAGTTGTAGCAAAACAACAACGTTATTGTTGTAGCCAAAGGGGCGGCATAGCCGTTCAACGGAATGAGTTTATGCCGAAACAGCAGCGACAACGACGCATGTAGATACATGAAAACGGCACTCAACGTCACGGGTGTAAACGCAGCAAGGACGGTGCTGCGAATATACACACGTTCATACTACTGAATAGCATAAATCGTCAGATCAACGTAAGCGGTGACTGCGCAGCGATCAAGTGCTTGCAGTTCAGAGGAATATTAGCACTGTCAACAGAGATTACGGAGAATTTTTAGACTTGCTGTGCTAAACGATAAAAAGCGCAGTAGGCTACGACGAATAATTTTTGTTTTTGTTGTTGCACGGTTTCAATGGAAAAACAGCATTGGTGAGCAAAAGGGTATGGTCAACAGCATATCGAAGAACAGGGACAGTTTTTGTTTGGCAAGCAACGGCTACGGAAAGCATATTTGGATTGTTTAAGCAACAGCTTGTAAAATTAACTATTAATATGCGAATAAAGATAGATTCTTTAAACGTTTCGCAATTAAATAAACTATGCGAAACGCGAATATGTTGGCAACTGGAAACAAAGCGCACAAAGTTGCAAACACTAATGGAGGCTCTTGGCTCTGATGAAATTGACGCCAGCGAGGTCAGCAAGAGGACCCATGGGAAAGACCCATCAATGAATTAAAAGATATGATCACTGAATTAGCAAGGTCAATGCAAATGTTAAGTGCAGAACGAGCAACAGCGGAACCAGCTAGTATGCCACAACGCGTTGAGACAACACAGGAATCCAGCTCACGTTCAACAACACAACAAGCATCAACGTACAAAATTCAAGACATCGTGGGAATATTACCAGAGTTCGACCCATTGAAGAAGCTAGTTACAGCGCAACAATTTGTTACTAAAGCTGAGCAACTACAACGAACATACCTGTGGAACGACAATTTGCTACTTTTTGCGGCGCAGCAAAAACTTGTAGGTATAGCGAAGAATTGGCTTGATGCGCAACCAGTGTTCCAGTCTTGGACGGATTTTGTGAGTATGCTGCTGAAAGATTTTCCGTGTATAGTAAACTCTGCGGAAATTCACAGGGAACTTGGCCGACGCAAACGGAAACCAGACCGAGACGTTTATAGAGTATTATTATGCGATGATGACGCTCGGAAGACGTGGCAAATTGGACGATGCGTCCATTAACTTTTATACCATCAACGGTATAAACGATATGCAGACGACACGTACGCTACTAGCAATGAACCTGATCACCAGCAACGAACTGCTGCACTCATTGGAAAATCTGCAGACAATTCAATCACCCACTACTACACAGCAAAATGCAACAACAACAGTTAAGACAAACGCATATACATCAAGTGGAGGGCAACCTCCAAGATCGTTAAAATGTTTTAACTGTAACGAATACGGACATGTCGCCGTTAAATGTCCGCATCCACAAAAGAAGCAACGCTGCACTAAATGCACGAAAGTGGGCCACGACGCAAAGGATTGTCGCGCCAATATGAAACCAAATGTAGCAGAAATCGGGGAGTCTAAATCAACTTCACAAGTTCCACCTATATTCAACACGTTACTATTGAGGGTAAATTGTACGACGCCTTGGTCGACACGGGCAGCGACCATTCATTAATAAGCGAAGCTGTAATACCAACTACGATTCAATGCGCTCCGGCATACAAACGTTTTAAAGGGTTTGGCGGATCGATTGTCGAGTCAACGCGAAGGGCCGAAGTGAAGTTGCAGATAAACAACGAATATGTCAACGCAAACTTATATGTGGTTCCAGACCACGCACTTGGCTATGACTTATTGTTAGGGCGAGATGTACTGTGTGGCCAAAATAAACGTTTGGTCATCGACAATGGATCGCTACAATTACAAGTTAAGTCGGACACAGTTTAAAATCAACGATCAGCTCAACGATGCCCAACGAACTGATATACAAACGCTTTTACACGAATACCAAAATTGTTTTGCTGAAGATGTGTCAACGCTGGGTAGATGTAATACTACCACGATGGAAATTAAAGTTACAATACCGGGGCCAATAGTCGGAAAACGCTATCAGGTTCCACTATCACAACAAAGAGAGCTAACGGGAATTCTAAACAATTTATTGGCAAATGAAATAATACGTCCTGTACATCACCTCACGCGGCATCGGCACTTTTGGTACGCAAAGCTAATGGTGAAAATCGAATGTGCATCGACTACAGGGCATTGAACGCGGTTACTGTACGGAAGAATTTCCCAATGCCAGTTGTAGAAGAGCAACTATTTAAACTGGCTGGTGGCAAGTTTTATCACAACACTCGACATGACATCGGGCTACTACCAGATTCCAATGAAAGAAAGTAGCAAGGAATACACTGCATTCCTCACGCACGATGGACTGTTCGAATACAATGTCATGCCGTTTGGTCTGGTCAATGCACCAATGTTTTTAGGAAATGATAACAAAGGTAACATCAAGATTATGCCATCGAGACCAAGTCATCAGCTATGTAGATGAAATGATCATAGCAACGCCAACTGTGAGTGATGGCAAGATTGTTCTACAAGAAGTCTTAGAGGCGATTCGTCAATGTGGTCTCACGCTTAGACCGTCTAAATGCAATTTTCTCTGGGGAAATGTAAAATTTCTAGGACACAACGTATGTGACAGTGGCATAAGTCCGGGGGATGAAAAGACTAAATGCATTCGCGAATTTCCCAAACCATCGAATGTGGCTGAGGTACGTCAATTTCTGGGATTGACCGGGTTCTTTAGAAAGTTTGTGGAAAAGCATAGTACGTTTGCCGCACCACTCACCAAGCTTTTGAAGAAGAATGCAACGTTTATTTGGTCAGAAGAACAAGAATGCGCGTTCGAACAGTTGAAGAAAGCAATTACGTCTAAGCCAGTACTAGTCCTGTATGATCCAACTAAAGCACACGAAGTCCATACGGATGCCAGCCACATAGGGTTGTCAGGTATATTGCTGCAGGAAGAAGCAGACGGACTAAAGCCAATTTCGTTCTATAGTCGTCAATGTAATGATGCAGAGTCACGGTATGCTAGTCACGAACTGGAGGTGCTAGCTATAGTGGAAACGCTTGACAGATTTCGGATGTATTTGTTAGGCACGAGATTCACTGTCGTTACGGACTGTAACGCGATTGTTACGACGAAAGCAACATCAAAATTACTCGCCGAGAATAGCTAGATGGTGGTTACGCTTACAAGAATACGAATTTGAATGTAAGCACCGTCAAGGCTCGAAGATGCAGCATGCCGATTGTTTAAGCCGTTCCCCGAGTCTACCACCAACCGAACCGGAAACCGCAGCTGACCGAATTCTGGCTATATCTAATAACAACAGCGACGACTGGATTTACTCAATGCAGATGCAGGATGAACATTTGAAAACGATTACGTCAGCGCTAAAGACCAACGATGGAAGAGCGACTCAGTTCAAAGGTGATTTCATCATTCACAACAGTCCGATTATATCGAATGGTTCAAGGTGAGCGACGACTTGTTATCCCTCAAGCAGTTAGATGGCGCGTGACCAAGTCTTGTCATGATGACGCAGGTCACTTTGGCCTCGAAAAAACGCTACAACGACTACAAAAGTACTTTTGGTTCAGGCAAATGAGACGATATGTGAAGTCGTATATTGCAGCTTGCCCCGAGTGCTGCTTGAGTAAGATAAAAGGGGGTAAGTTGGAAAGCCAGATGCATCTCACCGAAGTTCTACCGATTCCATTTCGAGCAATGTACATGGATCATCTCGGACCATTTACGAAGAGCAAGCGAGGAAATCAGCATATAATCGTTTTGGTTTGTGGTTTCACCAAGTATACCATATTGAAAGCGGTACGTAACACCAAAACGACTCCAGTGCTACTGATGCTACAAGAAGTTATGTCAATTTTCGGTCAGCCTTTACGAATAACTACTGACCGCGGGACTGCCTTCACGTCAAAGGAATTCGAAACCTTTATGTCTCGTTTCGGGATTCAGCACGTGAAAACGGCGGTGCGAACACCGCGAGCAAACGGCCAAGCCGAACGCGTCAACCGTACTATATTGTCAGCTATCCGATGCTCAACGAACGACGCCAAGGAATGGGACACAAGTCTTTTTAACATTCAGTGGTGCATGAATTCGCAAAACAACAGCACCACGAAGATCAGCCCCAACGAACTTGTGTTTAATTTCGATTTACGATGCGTTAGCGAGAATCGATTAGTCCAAGCAATAAACGACGAAATAACAACGCCAGAAGACATAGACAACCAGGAAAATCAACGAAAAGCCTTAGAGAATATCGACACCGAGAGACAAAAATGGAAGCTGAGGTATGATCGAGCTCATCAGCGCCCAACACTATACAACGAAGGTCAACTTGTAGTTATTGATTACATCCCAAGCGCATCGGGTGACACTCACAAGCTCGACCCGAAATACAGGGGACCTTATCTCGTCACCAAACAGCCCATGACCGATATGTTGTGGAAGACTTACCAGATGCACCCCGTTCGCAACGTCATTATTGCAACATAGTCTCCAGCGACCATATGAAGCCATGGAGCCTTTTGATTCCAGATCTCGAATATGACGAAGATAATTCAAGAGTCGTTCCAGATGAGGAAACGTCCTAGCGGACGAAATGTCAGGAAAGGCCGAGCTGTCAAAGACAGGAAGTTGCGTGTTAACAGCGAAAGAGTTCGGACGTGCGAGCGCACGACGGTTGACCTGTTCAGTTCTATTTCTAATTAATGTGAATTTGCATTTAATATCTATACTATAATTTAATAAATAATCATTGTTAAAATACATGATAACTCGCATCCTTACGCCTTTATAACAGATAGATCTAACTTTTTTCACATATCGCACACCGTCTTCAAAAGAGTCACAGCTCAAAATAATGCGTTCGTCAGAAAATGCGAAAAACTATTTCGTAGCACATGCTAATCATATGGGCAAGGGCGACTTTACCTTAGGTTTTTTTTTAACAAATTATAACAAAAATTTGCTGAAAGGTAAATAAAAGCTCTGTGTACATTTTTAGCGTATAATTTCAAAAATGCCAAATTTTGAGTTGTGACTCTTTTGAAGACGGTGTGCGATATGTATTCAGTCATCCATCGATCAGCTAAACGGATATAATCCTATATCACAATTTCATTCGAAGGTTTGATATTCTCTAGCGAATGGCAAACATCATTACCCTTAGAAAAAATTGTGTTCCAAAGTTAAATTCGACTTTAATTAAATTTTGTTCGTTCTTAAAGCTTAGTATCTATACAGCTCTCAAGAAAAACGACAATTTTTTATATGTTAATTGACTTTCAAAGAATTTAAAAGAAATTTTCTTCTATAAAATTTTCTTAATTCAGTTTACACCCTGTCAAGAAAATTTGAAAAATATTTATTCAGATTTTTCTTGGAGCCGTATTATATGTTTTGTAATTCAATATTCCTAAAATTTTTCCGGTACACTCTCTGCCAACTCGTTTCTTTATTCTTTCTGGCCACTGTGTAGCCAAGTAGTATGTATATATATTTTTTTTATATGAGAATTGAAGTCGGTTTTGTTTTTTGCTTAAAAATTACTTGGTTTATACACTTTTCTAGTAGAGTGCACATATGGTTTTCTTGACAAAATTCTATTATCTAAAAAAACGAACAAATTCGCTCTGTCTAAAAAATAGCGATTATTTTCGCTCTAGCTCTCACCAGATTTGCATATCAGACCCAGTGTAGATAAAATTGGAATTGTGCAACGCCTCACCCTCACTTAAAGCCGAAGATTCAAATGATTACGAATCTTTTTCGCGATCAAAAATAATGGGCAACTGTCCACTCTGCAGTGAAAATAAATATTTTTTGTAACTGACTTTAAATTGAACATTTGAAATGAGATTAAAGAGAATTTCAGCGATCCATTCTGTAATATTTCCAATAAAATTTCGTTTAAAATGAGTTTAGTCCAATTTTTTTTTGAACAATATGAGATTATTTTTCTGTTTGTGTTTACATATCTACATATTTACATGATTTAACCTTATTTAACCACACTCGCTGCCCACCGACATTCTTTACATCACTGTCAATTGCACGCTTGCGTAATCAAAGCAAAACGAAAAGCAAACAAAAAGCGATGTTCGCAACCTGGGAATGAGGGCTTTTAATTCGATTAATTATAATAATCAACAGCATGTCCGAACTGTCCAAGCTCCGCCTATCGAGCAACACCCCGTGATCAACATCAGGCATTTGGAGTTGTAAGAAGACAATCATCAGCCTAGAGGCAAAAAGGACACATAAATATATTTATGTACATGTCTATGTACATGTATATTTATGTATGTACATAAGTATATGTATTTATGCATATCGATTTAAATCGCATATTATTACATATGCGTACATAGCATGGTAATTGGCTCGGTTTTTTTTCAAACCGGTTTCAACCGGTTTTTACCATCGAATAACCGGGTTTTTACTTAGTTTATTTATATACTAGAAAATAAAAATTCTAAGGATTTATTTCATTGAAAATGGAACTAGAAAATTTGTTTTAATTTTATATCTGAATACTGAAAAATGGAGTTGTGTTATACATATACCGCGAGCCTCACGACACAACTCGAGCTCTTCGTCTGCGATAGGTGGCGCTGGTCGCCGATGGTGGAATTTACGGGGTGAGATTTGACGAAGGCATTTATTGATTTTCGGTGAATGGCCTGTCTATAATAGATCATATTTGTATAGTAGGTCTGGTTCAGCGGATGGTGTATTATCATTCTTAACACACACAGTTGGTCCTGCAAGCTCAAGGTTTTTCCAACAAAGAACTTGTTTTAATGATCTCATCTTGTTAAGATCGGTGAACCCCATTAAGAGTGAACTTTTCACTCCATTTTCCTGTTTTACTTTACTCGAAAACCAAGTTTAAAAAAAGGCGAATAATAGAACACCCTAATACATAGCAACACAAGTAAAGAAAAAATGAGTAAATGGGTTCGAAGCAAAATGACATCTTCAGAAATGTGGGTTTAAGGATACGGGAAATCCAGCGCAGAATGCCAACAAGAAAGCCCACAACAAGTAAATATGTATGTATGTGCACATTTGAGTATGAATGTACATTAAGGTGCTTCAAAAATACGCTCTCACCCGTTAGGATTTTTCTAAATGGTATAAAGAATGCCCGTATTTTTTTTTTTTGTTCACCAAAAATTATATTTATAACTGCCGCAAAGCCCGTGAAGTTTTCTATGTATTTTATATGGAGAAAAACACTTTTGAAAATAAATATTTTGCGATCGAAAAACTCTGATTCTCTTTGGAAGAGTTCCATTAAAATACCCATTTGTTTATTTAACGATTTTATTATTAACTAGAATTTATAGGTCCCCCAAAAATCTAAAAAAATGAGTTGGGAGAACCCATAAAAGAAACGTTAGTATTAGAAAATGGTGGGAAGTTTTCTGAAGAGAAACAGAGTTTTCCGTTTGAAAAATACTGGTTTTCAAGAATCCTATATCCTTTCTACGAAAAAGGGTTTTTCCCCACATAAAATACATGGAAAATTTCATGGGCTTTGTGGCGTTTCTAAATACATTTCTATTTTTTACAAAAAAATACGGGTATCACAGGTACGGGTAAACTTTTTTTCCCCGTTTGTATTTTTAGACGACCCTAATATGTACTACATGCTTTCTGGCATAGCCCAAGGCAAGCACAGAAACTAATCGCCCGCAGCCTGAGGCTTCAGTGAAGGATAAATCTACTAAATAGCCATAACGAAATAACAAACACGAACATGAACAAAAGGCGTCGAAACAATCGAAGGATAATGACAATGATAGATTTCCTAATATCTGTCATGTTTATGGGTAAATAGAGAAAAATGAAGTAAAAGATTGGAGAGGGAGTAAAGAATTTCGGTGTTTTGTGGTTAGAGGCGTTGTTTGTTGGACTGCGAACAACAACAATAATTAAGTATATACATACATAATACAATTGGTAAAATCACATTAAGACGCAATCATTTACAGATTGCAAAACGATTGAGTTAAACTTGTCGATGGGTGAATGCGAGAATAAAAGAATTGAAGAAAATGAAAATCGAATAATAAAGACCGCGCAGCAAGGACACCACATACATACATACATACATGCATGCACGCAGACCGACAATCTTCGCTAATCGCACGCTCATCCACTTCCCTCCCCTCCTCTACAGCTCGCGTACTTCATCATTATTTCGGCCACTTGCTTTGTAGGCTGAAGACGTTCTGCTTTTCATTCGCTCAGCATAACGTGAAGGACGACTAAATAAACGAAAACAATCGAGTTAATTTGGCGCCCCGTCAAACGTTTCGAAGCCCTGCAGCAGATAAATTAAGTCATTAGTTAGCTCGATGGTTGTCAGTGTTGCTCTCGTTGTTCTTGTTGTTGCAACAACTTTTCTGTGTACTGTTGTTATTTTGTAGCCTTAGCACGACAATCAGCCAAAAGACGAACCGCCAAACAAAAACGTTTTCGAAACAAAATGAGTTTTGCTCGAGAGGCGTGGAGGAGTTGGTGGCGCGGCCATTGTAACTACAGCCAAAGTGGAAAATAAATTGGTGAACGTTTGTTTTGAGATTAACCGCGATTAGAGTGTGTAAAGCGCAAATGTTTGCCAGCTGTGCGAGTGCTAACAACAACAACACCAATACCACCTACAGAAACAACAACAGCGAAGAACAAATTAGCAAACTTAAGACAGCGTGGTGGGACACAGAGCGGTAGAGGACTATATAGGTGTACGAGTGGTTTGAGAGTAAATGTTGCCATTTTGATAAGCTTCAAATTCGTGGCAGTTTTTGCCAAAGGCGCCCAAAGTAAAGTTTATGCTTTATGTGCTGTACTTAGTTGAGATTGGCGCAGAAAAATGGCAAATGCGAGAATAATCGTCTTGGATTAGAAGTTTTCTTCGGAATGTGGCATTTAGACGAGGAATGAGGGAGAAAAATTAAATGGAATTAGTAAGCACGCGAAAGTTTTAAATCTGATCCACCAAGGGTGAACTACTCCGCTTGGCTTTAAGGGAAGGACATTTGAAAAGTGAACATAAAGAACAAGATCAGCGGAGAATAAATTGTTATATACACCTTTGGCGGACAAATTTTTTGATGGATTCCGAAAATATTTGATATTCTTGTAGAATGAAAATTTTACAGTAAATCCATTACTATACGTCGTTTCGTATTCACTTCACACATTTCACTATTTAGCCTAACTGTGGCAGTTAATCTGCGCTTCTCACTGACAATTAAGTATTTAACATGAGTATGTATATGTAATTAAAATGCTACAGGATTGGAGGGTAACGTGACAAGGGGTGTGGCAGTGAAAACTTATTTAGGTAGGCGGCAGATAAAATGTGTACTTTCCAAATTCTGAAACTTGTTTTTTTTTGTTTGTAGTACAGTGAATTTTAGTAGAATAAGTAAAAAGCAAATTTGAAATTTCTACAAAGTTTATCTAATCATTTCGGAATATTGAATTTTTTTTGTTAACTACGGTGACCAGATTTCTGTCGACAAAAATCGGAACATTTCTACAGTATCGAATCCGAACATACGACTTAATCGGTACAATCATGAAAAATCAGTACACTTATACGTCCCGACTTTTAAAAAATATTCAGCGGCACAATTTTCTCAAAACCGGCATTGCCCCGCCAAAATCAGTACGAATGGTCACCGGAACTATGAACCAAATTAATATAAAAAAAAAATAATATAAATTATTTAGCGTTAATGGCTTTGGGAATATTAACAGACCTACCATATACTTTATGGTATGGTATTTTAGGTATAAACTTTGTACAAAAATTATAAAAAAATCGATTTTAAACAAATTTTCAAACTATTTATTGAGAAATTTTCCATTTCATTCAATTTTAGTATAATAAAGTGCAAGTTCCAAATGGCTAAAAAATACCGTTGGTTTTGAAGAAGTTTTTTTTTGTTGACGGTGTCACGCATTTTTCCCCATACAAAGTGTGTTCGAAAATTTGTTTAAATGGAAGAGAATGCCTTGCATCGTCAACAAAAAAATAAAAAAAAATTTTAAATCAAAGGTATTTTCTAGCCACTTGAAAATTGCACGTTATTATACTAGAATAGAAGGGGCTACAAAACTGTATACGACAAATTTTTCTAAAAATTGTGAATAAAAAGTTTGCAAATTTGTCGAATTTTTATAATTTTTGTACAAAGTTTGAAAAAGGGATTTATATGGTGTTTGTTTTAATAACTACCCAGGCTTTTCTAAAAAAAAATATTAAACATAAAATAAACCAAAGAAATTATCTATTATTTCTGCCCCCAGTGTATATGTATTGCAAACTTATCGAGTGGGATTCAAGCATATTAAATATACATACATATATATGGAAATATTTTCCAACTATCCCTCCTATTTGATTGATTTCATAGCAAAATTATCTTTACAACATTTCACTTGCATGCGGCGAGATTTATGTGGCAATAAACTTTTTCAGCAAATTTGTATGCAACGCCAGAGCCACAAGCAATTAATTGCTACAGCGTAATCAGAATTAAACTAATCAAAGTCAACTGCAAAGAAATTAAGTCAAAAGCTGATATAAGTAAAACTAATGAGTTGAAGCGCTGTTGACGAACTGGCTGACAGTTGAGGGTGTTCGTATGTAGAGGGATACAGTTCATTGCACCGCGCCAGAAACTGTGTGGCCGCCAAAAAAAATAAAAATGGATGACGCTTGCAAATGCGTTTGCCAACATTTGGTTGTCTGAATCAGATAATAAAAACAACAATAGAAACGTATAACTATTTATTAGCGACGGTTCGGGTAGTAAAGCAAAGGTATCTAACAAAAGACACAAATAAAGAGAGAAAATACAAACAAATATGTATTTACAATAACAAAATTCACAGATTCACTCACAGCATAACATTTACCCTAAAATTCATTCGTGGCATGAACACGTGAACAAAGAGAGCTGCCGCAAAAGTTTGGTCGAAAAAATGGAAAGAGAGCGTAGGAATACGACACAACCAAGATCATCCTCGCGCTTCCAATGACTTGCCTTTCATTCATTTTTGTTGTTGCAAAACACAAAGAAAACTTAGACGCTGCTTTCTTCGAATATTCTTAGCACAGCGTCATACCCATCCACCAAACTTTCCGGGTGGCTCGTTTTCTTATTGGAAGCTTGAATTTCTTATTGGAAATGTGCGAAACTCCTACAAAAAGGAGACGGTAGCTGCGCATATCCTTGTGCGAAGGACGTATGTATGTATGTGTGTATGTGTAGTACAAGTAAGCTTCAACACATTCCAATGCATAAGCGCAAGTAGTAAGTAGATACTCCTACCGGTTTGTTGGTGTTTTTCGTTTCGTGATAAACGTGGGGGTAAGTGGGCGTTGACATTTTCACGCTATTGAACAGTATAGAGGCGCGAATGTCGTGACTCGAAAATGTTTGGCCACTCCTTCGTAGGCACTACCTTGCTAGCTGCAGAAAATGGCGTATATAAGGGGTTTTGTAGGGAATGTGGTGGAATGTTCAAAATCTAAAGAACTGGCATTACTCTTTCCGGTTAGTTTTTTATTCTTTTAAGTGAGGAGTTGACAGTCCATTTTTTGAAATGTCCTTTGGTTTAAAACTCTATCTTTAAATCAACACTTCTTTGAGTGTATTGCAAGTTACATATATGATGGAGACCAAACAAATCAAAGCGATTAGGATTTTTAAAGCTTCACTGTGACAAAAAAATTATATTTTTTTCTCCTAATATGAGGTCAGTCTGATAAGTCAGTGACTTTTTGAATTTTAAAGGTCTTTTCGATTGTAAATAATAATAATAATTTTTATTATGGCTCTAAAACGCATTATACAGTCACTACAATTAAAATTATGATGGGGAACGCAAAAAAAAATTAGTTTGGAACTTTAAAAGTTTCTGTAAAAAAAGATTTATTTTACTGGTTTATGTTTAGATATTAAGCACAAGTAATGCTGAACGTTAAAGAAACACGTAGAAGTCATTATGCAAGAAAATTTAGGTAAATTTATGGAATGATATTGGAAGATCGGAGAATTAAATTGCTAGAGGTGACTAAGTGGGTAGATGCCATTTTACTCGACCACCGTATGATATCTTCAAAGGAGTGTTTGGCGACGCTCAACCGCATGCTATGACAATCCTCTTAGTGTATTTCTTCCCTAAAAACAGGTTATCATAAAACCCAATTGTCTTTAATAATCTCTAAAATATATTTTATGTGTTTCTTTAATTTGCATTCGAAATAAAATTTTTCTTTTAATTTCACGAAAATACATTTAGATAAATTGACCTAGCCTCGAAAGAGTTAATCAGCTTACACTCTAAAAAATCTGTTTAAAAATGCGACTATAAATCAAGTATATTTTTGTGTATTTTTTTAATTTTTTGTTAAATTTACACGATGAATATGTATTTTTCTCGTCTACACATTTTCGTGTGTAAAAATCCTTTCTGTTAGCGGCTATACACAATTCTACGGTTGAAATCAAACAGCAGATGTGTATTTTGTAGCTTGTACACACTTTCGTAGTAAATTTACGCACACCATAGCAGAAATACATATTACAGTCTAAAAAGTCCGAAATTTAAACAAACTATTAGTTGAATAATCGAGCATGTAATTTCGGGAATAATAAGGTAGGAAATCAGTAACCTACCTTTTAGGTAGGAAATCTACACAATTTTTTTTAGAGTGTATTAATCAAAAGTGTCTTTTATTATAACAACATGCATTTCAAGGCAGACATAAAGCTAAAAAGTATGGTTTTATTAACCCTCGGGATGCCATTCAGATCTTTAAATTGCCCTCAGACTCAAGGGCGTAGCTAATCTGACTCATAATCTCTGTATCATAAAGTTTTCTTACATGAAAAATACAAAGCACGAGCAGATATCAACGCTTTTTAATGGCGACACAGGAAATGAATTTGACGGAGAAGAACTCAGGCCAATTTATACATACAATCAACATCTATTCCAGGTAAGTTCAACCACATAAGTCTCATTTGTGCGCACGGCCCGACGGATGAGATCAAAGAGCAATCCTGCGACAGCGTAGAAGAAGCTTATGAGCCCTGCTCCTGTTATGAGGTTATTAAAATAGTGCTTGACGACTTAAACGTAGGGGTGGGCAAAGAACGCAATTTGGTGCAACAGTCGGAAAATTAATACTTCACGAGGACACCTCTGACAATGGAGATAGGCTGAGCGTCATCACCACGGCAGTCATAGTACTAGACATAAACGTAGAAACATCCAAAAAGCCACTTGGGTTGCCACTGTTCGTAGAACCAAAAATTAAATTAATCACATTATGATAGACGGAAAGTACGCTTCTATGCGTTTCGTAGGATGATATGTATTGGCCTTAATGCCAGGGTCGGTTGTGTACCCCAATTCAGTGCGTCGCTGTTAGCAGTTATAACTTTGAAGAAGTGAAGGACTTTGTCCACCCAGGATCCGACATTAACAATCACCAATAATATCAACCCGGAAAGCAAGCATAGAATAAATCTCGCCAACAGGCACTATTTTAGGCTCGGTAGGCAAAATTGAAAAAGAGAGAACCTGTCTACGCTTGGTATGAAGAACCGGCGGTATTTCGCAAAGGAAAAAAAGTGAATTGACGAAGTTTCTTAGTATCAGACCAAGCCTTCATTGTAGCGCCAAGTAAGAAAAAACCTGGTTGCATTTTGTTAAAATTTTTTTATAGATTTTGGTTAAACAAACATTTTAAAGTGACAAGGTTTCCCGTTGCACCGAAGAGAAAAAATATAAATAAGTATCAAATAAGAACTCACCTTACAGCTGAGCGTATAAAATAGCTTAAATATTGAATATATCTGCTTAGAGAGGATTGATTGTACAGGATTGACTAGACCATTACTGATTTGAGCTCATCAGTTTATTCGAATGAATTGTAAAAAATTTCAAATCGCCACAATTTTACAAAAAATGTATTGGAATACTATCCGTGCCGCACTACGTATTGCCAAGTTTTATCAACTTTTTGTTGGTATTTAATTTTAGTAATTTTTTATTGAAATATAGTTTATTCTTTAACAAAATGCTTATAAATAAACACTGTGTAATATTAAAAACAAAATCAACAAACGATAAATGTATATCGATGGCTGAGTGGAAGATCGACCTATCTTGGCATCCAGTTCAGAAAAATCTTCAAGAATTCTCTACTTCAGAATTTTAATGGAAAACATCCTATCTCGAGATTTTGTTGAAGAACGCCCTATCTCAGAATTCGGTTCAAAAACGTTCTGTCTCAAATGAAAATATATTGAAAATGTGCTGAGATCAGGCGTTTTTGAATCGAATTCTGAGATAGGGAAATTTTCAATCAAATTATAAAAAAGCGCGTTCTTCAACCAAATTCTGAAATAAGTCGTTGTTGAAAAATTTTCTTAGATAAGGCGTTTTCGAACTGGCTGCCGAGATAGGTCTATCTTCCACTCAGCAATCGATGTTCAATTTTTTTTTGACATCGAAGAAAATGCTTAATACAGTAAGCAAAAAAATTGCCAAAAATCAACGATAAATCCTAGTTACTTCAAATTTGCACTTTATGGTATTAAAATTAAATTGGCTACAAAACTGCATACTCTTTCTAGAAAATTTATTAAAAAACTGGAAGTATTTACGAATTTTTGTTGATTTTTTTTTTTTGTTTGATGTTGCACGAGTTTGAAACATGGATAAAGAATAAGCCATATTTAATTAAAAAAAAAATATTTAATAACAAAAAACATAAAAATTGTGGAAACTTGTCAAAATTGGTGCGTTCATAATTATGCCACGAATTGTATAAATCCTCTATGGGTTAACCATTGTTCTATGCACAAATGTATATAAATGCAAAAAATACTTTAAGTAACAATTTAAACTCAAAAATTTTCTCAGCCATGCATCAGTTCTCGAAACCACTTTTCCGTTAATCTAAAGCAGACAAAGTTTAGCTAACTCATATTTCAACAAAATGTTATCAAAGACATTCCATGGCAATGTAAAATGCCACAAGTTGTTCTTTAATTGTCGCGCAACATTTGTACATAAACAACGTAACAAGGCGTACAACAACAATACAGAATAATAGACGACAGCAACAATTATAACTTCTACCGTAGCCAAGAGAGAAGCAGCTGAGAATTCAAAATATTTGCATAATTAAAAGCGATGAAAGAGGTGAAAATTTCAAAAATTTTCAACCATTTCGTTACACAACTACCGCGTAAATACTCGTATAACTTTGCTGCTTAATTTATTTAATTAAATTCAAAGTTGAATTTGTCAAGTGTGCCTTTGATATTTTAAACGCAACGATAGAGGGTGGGAAATGAAGGGCGGAGCATAGAGTTATTATGTGCTGGAAGAGGTATACATACATACATATTTACATGTGTATATCCATACCCACAATGAAGCTAAACATCTCCTCACTTTGTTATGAAGGATTTTATTTTATAATTACTTTTCATTGTAGCAACAATCCGCTTTCTTTATGAAAATTAAAATAATAATAGCAGCAGGAAAATTGTAGAACAATCGTGACCAGCTGCAGCCACAATCCTACGTCGAATTCCAGAGCCAGGGATGTGAATGAATGCTTTGGCTTTGGTGGCGTCTAAGGGAAACGGAAATGGTATATCCATCCAGTTAGATCGCCTGCTGTTTGTTGCGCGGGCAACAGAATAGCGATGTCAGCAACTGTTGTTAGTTGTTAAATATTTGTGACTGCTGACAATGCTTTCGCCAAGTGCCGACTGATTGGCTAAATAAATTGTCAAGCGTATTGTTGTTAACCAAACCAGAATAAAAGTAAGTTAAAACGGCGTAAACAAGGAGTGAGTGGGAGTTGCGGCTGCTGCCCCAGCTGTCAATTGTTGTCAGTCAATCAGCCGCGCAATGCTCGGTTTCCGTTTAGCGAGTGTCGAACAACGCGGAATATTGCGGGCCCGTGCCTACTTGTTTTCAAGCTGTTGTTGTTTTTTGATTGTTGTTGCTATCTCCAATTTCATTGCCTTGCATTAATATTGACAGCATAATTGTTGTTGTTGACTTTTGTTTTGACAATCATTAATCACGTGTCATAGCCGCTTATTCGCTTTTGTTACATTGGCCTACCAGTGTTTGGTTTTTTGTTGTCGGTTTTGCTGTCGGCGGCGTTGTAGTTGTTATTGTTTGGCAAACGCTTACTGTTCGCAGGCAATTGAGCCGATTTAAAAATGTCACAAATGTCAGCAGACATCATTTTTCTCGGCCAATCAATCGCGGTTCATTGGGGAAAGCGAGTGGCGCTTGACGGGCTTTAAATGGGATTAAGCTGCTAGTTGACGTACAGTGGGTCGATTTAAGAGTTGTGGTTTTTATAAAGAGTATGAAAAACACTTGTTTATGCAACTGGAGAACTGTCCCGGATCTACAGAGCAGTGGCAATATTTTCCTAATTTATTTATTTCATTGAATTTCTTGAAGAATTTCAACTTCAGATCAATCAATGCGATTGTAACAATTTAAGCATACAAAACCTTCTGTAGCAAGAAAAGATGAGTTTCTTAAAAAATTTTAAATTTTTCTTAAACCCGAAAGTACAAATGTACTCCAATTTTACTCGTAATTTATGAGGAGAACCTCGGCTAAACACTATCATATTGTGCAAGCGCCAATCTATTATTATTATTATTTATATTATATGAGCCCATGTACCCCATAATAGCCTATCTACAAAAGCATTTCATATTGTGAGACAATATCAAGTACCACTTGTTGTGTCAAATCTAAAAAAATTCGTTGTATGAGAAAATCATGAGAAAATAAAGCCGTGGATTACCCTGGTATAGGCAACATCTTCTATTAATGTCAGCCGGTTAAATTTAGGGATATGCTGATACTGGTTCTAGAAAATTGCCTATTTCATAATTTTTCTGTTTCGTATAGTTGATTTCCACCAAGTCCTAACTGCAGTTTATGCCGCTTGGAACAAGGAGATTATTTTTCCTTATCCACGATAGAGTTGGCCTTTTAACGTAGCCAGGAAAGTCAGCATAATGCTGACTACACACGGAGCAACCGTTGAAGCAACGCGTTGAGGCAACCTGATTTTCTTGTTTAATACACGCGAGGAGACCGTAAAGGTAACCATTAGGGCAACCTCAGTAGTGTGTGCTCTGTTATGAAATTAACATGCTGATGAAAATTTTTTTCGCACCAAAACAATTTCAGCTCACTTGTTGTCAATGAACTAAGTCAATAAATTCAACGATACATACGAGGCAACCGAAACGGCAACCAATACAAAATATCAAAATATTTTAATTTTCGGGCAACGGTTGTGGCAATACGAGTTTCTTTGCGCAACAATGCTACACACAAGGCAACGGTCGAAGCAACATACCCTGGTTGCCTCAACGGTTGCCTTGTGTGTAGTGAGCATTATGGCGTTTTCTTTTCTACTAAGAAAGGTTGCCTTCTCACTGCCCTCTACGCACATATACTAAGGTGGGGGCAATGAAAAGGCAACTTTCTTTGCCGAAAACAAAACTCCATTAATCAAGGTTTCATGTGAGCCATTTACCATCCTCTCCTTTAATGAGGTTTGGATTTCAGTGTTTTGTGAACAAAATTTTGCTCAGTCTTGAGGAATCTTTACAGTTCTCTATGGAGGAGCAGTAGGAGTGCCACTATTAGGGTTGCCACACTTTTGACTTGTGGTATTAGTTCTGAGTTCTCTGAGCTCCCGCGTCCACGACTGTGGAGGTTTCTTCTTAAGGACACTAACTGGCGTGGACTTAATGGATGCTGAAGCTAGAGTTTTCTCCAGCTTTTCTACGGTTTTAAAGTCGTCTTCACAAATTTTAAATTTAGTTAATGTTTTAAATATTCTGTCTGAAATATCTACTTTGATTTTCCTGTTTTGACGTTTTACATTACATTTTTAGTTCCTTTCAAAGGAATTAGAAAAAAATAGGGATGGTAAAGTAATTTAAATCAGCATTTAATCATTATTTTATGATTTTTATTTTTCCACTGAAAAATAATTATTGAGTTTTATTTTTACGCTCAACGGAAATAATTATTATTCGATTTTTATTGTTTTCCATCTCAAATAATGATTATTTTTGAGTTTTATTTTTCCACTTAAAAATAATGATTATTTATAAAATTGAAAGGCCATACAGACGCAAATTACTGAAATTTTGTCCCGAAAATTTCGACACTTATTCCTTTTGATAGGGCGTCGCTACCTCTCAAAAGGATACGGCGGAAATCACACTGGTATGGTTTGAGTTCTTTGAAGTGAAAAAAATAAAACTCATTAATAATTATTATCTTTGAGCGAAAAAATAAAAATTATTCAATAATCATTATTTTTTATCGAAAAAATAAAAATCAAGCAATAATAATTTCCTTTGAGCGAAAAAATAAAACTCAAATGTTAATTATTGTTTTTAATCTTTATTGAATAAACTTGAAAAATAAACTCTAAAGATTCCTTGTAATGAATTGAAAAAGTAGTGAATTCATTTTCTGTGAACTGAAGGAAATGATTCCTAATTACAATTACTAAGGATTTTAATTGTAATGTAATTGCATTTACCCAGCTCTGGTGAGCAGTTCAATTTGATACAACCAGCTCGTTTACTTTAATAATTTTTAGTTTTTTTTTAATCCATTAATAAACAGTAATTAATGCATAAATTTTTAAACCCTCGTTTCAATTTATTGTTCCACTGTAAAATTTCTGTTTGCTAAAAATTAAATAGCTGAACTTTTTAATCCACATCTGCTGATTAATAGCATTTCATATTTCGACAAAATGTAGACACCGATGGTTGTGGCGGCAATGTGTAGAAACGCACAAGAAACATCTACGAAATCCCTTCAAACTATTGACTTTATGTCCTTTATCCGCTTGATTTATTATTGCAAAACAGATAAAATCGTTTAAGTTTCTATGATTAATGAAACTTTAAATTCCTTTCGGAGCAAAGCAAAATATCAACTTCGCCGCTTTGCTTCCCTCCTCGTAGCGCATAAAATTTTATATAACCACTGTGATTTTAAAATTGCAAAACTTTTGTCTTTCTTGATTAAGCTTACATATATATATGTATGAAGTATATATATGTGCATGCACATGTGTAAAAACATACACATAAAAATAATCTTTATTATATTGCAGTTGGTTTTTGTTTGAAGTTTCCTGACTTCTCTTGCATAAGAATAAATTGCGAATTTCTATTACAATTCGATAAGATCTATTCAATATCGTTGACAAGCCAGAAAAACACATTAAAGGAGGAGAAGGATAAGAAATATAGAAGCTAGAAACTTATTGGAAAACTATCAGTAGCAAGTGGAAGAGTACCGGTTTGCGTGTGTCACTCAGCCGCCTGCCGAAGCCATAATAATAAAAGTCATTTTAACAGCTCCTTCGGCGCATTTGCTATGGCTGATGGCGAGGCGAAAGTTTAGGCTGCGGCGACTGCCAATGCCGATGCTTTGCTGGTGAATACGGTTACCACAGACTACTGCATTCAATATTCGTTAATACATATTCAAAGTTCCACCCACTCTTACTACTGCAGATAAAGTTGTCTATATATATGTATATTTGGGCGTTCGTACATTAAAACCTCAGCCAAAAAGCTAAGTAATACATATGTATGTGCACGTAGTCGTCATATGTGCAATTTCTAATCGCCTCAAGCGTTCGTTCAAGTTTTCCACTTCACCACCCCTTCGAGCGGGCACTTCTTCATTTGGCTTTGTCGATTTTCGCGCTTTGCGTGAAATTTCTATACTCCCTCCTTTAGACACCAGCAAAAATTTCCCAATGGCATTGGCGTAACTTCTTATCAACGCTGTTGTTTTATTACACTTATTGTTGTTACTTTTTGTTCGCTTTCATTATTGCAGCTCGGAAAATCGGCGCTTTACACTGGTTTCTTTTGTTTTTTGGCTCCAATCCGGTGCGCAATAAAGATGCCATCGGGCAACATGAAGGTTTTCCCTTTGTTAGGAAATGCTCTCTCATTTTCTCTCCCAGGGTTTCTTTGCCAGCGGCGCGAGGGTGGTTGCGGTTTTTATTGCCTTGTTTTTCGCCGTTGCTTTGTGCGTGTCATAATCAACATAATGCTTATGGAAATGTCATTTTTCTGCTGTTATCAGTGATTTTATTTTAACGAATTTACTCCTTCTCCTTTCTGGTATTTATTCATTGTGCTTTGGTATTAAATGATGCTTCAGTTATGGGTGTACATATGTATTTAGTTGTATCATTTGAAAAGAATGATTTTAGTAGATACAATAGTTCCTTCTTCTTTTACGATTCGTCATTGTCATAAATGCTGCTAATAAAATATAATGCTGATGCGATAAAATGGCTTTATATTTTTCATATGAATTTGTTTATTTAGAAAGCATAAAGCATTAAAGAATTCAGCTGAATACAAGCAAAACCTAAAACCCATATTTTGTAGTTTGTGAGCTTGCTAGAAGTACTTTGGCCAGATATCGGAGTTAAAACCTCCGCCTGAGTATATCGACTACTTCATCTATAACTTGGTACAGTTGCGGTCAAAATAAAAATAGCAAAATTCAAAATGATGCTGTGAGCAACTTATCTTTATTTATTTATTGTTAAAAATTTTCATTTAAAATATGGGTCAATCTATATCAGATACTACAGAAATTTTGCAAAATTTTATTTTTTTTTTTTTACTTTTATTTACATTGTTTGACCTTTTTTTGACCGAATTTGGTTTGTCTTTGATAATCCAAACCTGCAACCAACTTTCCGACAATTAGTCTGTTCCCGTACTGCAGGATTTTTAATCAATCCAACCCCCATTTGCGCAGCAAGTGGCCGATTTCTACCAGGCTCACAGAAAAGGACAGCACTTGTCAGTGGAAATATGTTTCTTAATATTAAGCATCCTGCTCCTGAACATATGCCACATTTCCATACCCATCACATCGCGCCGGAAAAATCATTTTAGTGTAGTAATAGCCCGAACACAATGAAAACGACGAGCCACGGACCACAGCTGTCAAATTATTTTTCCACATATGCTTATGTGCAAGACCGATAGAATACAAGATTGCGCTGATTGATGAGAAATTCGGGAGAGTAACGTGAATATGGCGTTATCGCAGATTTGCCGGTGCAATGACGTCACAGTTCTGTCAAAATTTTCAAGAGAGAGTTAGCGGTATCACAATCACCGCCACCCTCTGAATTCGTTTCTTCTTTTACGTCAAGCTCATTAATGATGTCGTTGTCTCTTTCAAAAAATTCATGTCGCCATCGACAAAGCTCTTAGCTAATGAAGATAACAAATTGGAAGCTGTGGCCCGTAGTAGCTAGTCGTTTTCATTGTGTTCAGCTCTTAACATCCACATTTCTACTGTGCGCGCAGAAATTAACAGAAAGCGGTAGCGGAAATATTTTTGTCAATATTACATGGCCTGCCCCCTAACGGTATGCTACATTTTCATGATCAAATATTTTACACCCGGCAAGCGATCGCACCGGGAAAATCATTTTCTACACATTTCTACTAGGCGTGCAGAAATCGTTAGTAAGTGACAGCGGAAATAGTTTGATCAATATTCTATGGGCTGCGCCTGAGCATATGCTACATATAATCACATCCGGCAAAAGACAAAATGTGTTTTTGATATACAACTTGCACATTTCTACTAGGCGCGCAGAAATTGACATAAAGCGGCAGCGGAAATACCTTTGCCAACGTTCTGTCCCTAAGGATAGGCTACGTTCTCACAATCAAACATTTTACATCCGGCTAGCCATCGTGGCTGGGGGAAAAATCATTATCTACTAGGCGCGCAGAAATCAATAGAGAGCGGCAGCGGAAATATTTTCATTAGTATTTTCGATGCTATGTGCCTGAATGTAGGCTACATGTATGTGGCAATATCTTACACATCCGGTAAGCCACCAGCCGATAAGTATTTTTACTGCTCTCATTTCGAGAATTCCAGCAGTTCTAGAAATTTATCACAATTTTTATAATCTAATACTTATCCTCTGAGTCATTATTACCATCCATATTCACATGCAAATTAAACACATTTCGTGACATCAATTATTTCTTTTTTAATAATTATAAGTTTTTTTTTTATTTTTGTTTTTTTTTTCTTAATTTTTCTTTTCGTAATATTGTATTATTTATATATTTTCTAAGTATTAATTTGTTCATCGCCTGCATTGCAATTTTGTTTTCACCCAATTGCACCTGGCTTCTACGCAATATCTTTCGTATCAATATCAGTTGTATGTAATATTTTGATTTTTGATTGAATTTCAATTAGAATTTTTTAGCTTTTGTATGCTCATCTTACTTAATTACATAATAGTATATAGGTATAGTGTACACACTCGAGCGACTACAAAATTCCATAAAACATTATTATTATGATTTTTTATTTTTGATATTTAATTTGAATTTAATTTAGTATTTTTTTTTTAATTGCTGCGCACTTCACTAACTTTGGTTTAAATTGCCTTTCGCTGTGCTTTCAAGGATTTTGTTTTTTTTTTTTCATACATACATACTTACTTAAGTTACTATTTGTAGTTCATTTAAAAAGTGTTTACTGTGTATGACTGATGGATTTTGTTGGAGTTGTTTTAACATATCTTCTAAGCAATTTTGAGATTCTTCAGTGGGTTTGAAAGAAATTTGGGAATACAATCCCTGCAAACCATGCTTTCAGAATATTCTGAATAGCGTAAAAATGTCGAAGAATTAGTAAAGAAATCATTATTTCCCTTTCCGATTTTGTGCCGAATTACATATCTGAGATGAAATGTAATGTGCGCACTTCGATTCCTTTACGAAATTTCGGAAGAAAATCGGTAAAGCAATTAAAATAATGCTGCGAAGAATTTTTTAAATTTTTTTAAATTTTTTTTTTTTTGTTTAGAAATTGTGCAGAAATTTCTTTACGAGTTCGTGAGACCCCACCACATATGATTTTCTTTGAATATTCGTAAAGAACTCGTTACAGAAATCGAAACAAACATCCGGACTCTTTTCAAGCTTTCGTTAAGCTTTCGGTAGCTTCGGCTTGCAGAGATGTAAATGTTTTTACTGAAGTTTTGAAAATGAGTTGTGGCGATATTTTATATTAATTTTCGTGTTTGTTTTTTTCTTTCTCTGTATTTATGAGTATGTATGTGTTGCTTTCGAAAATATAATTATCTTCTTTTGCATTTCCGTTGAATATTTTTTATAATTTTTCTTTTACTTCATCATCATACATACTCATACTGGATTACAATTCCTTTTATTGCTGTGTTTTTTTCTGCTATTGTATTTCTCTGTTCGTTTTTATTGTTTTATTTTATTTTATTTTATTTTACAATTCATTGCTTGGTATAAATACTATGAATTAATCAATTAATTATATTTGAAAAATACAACAAAGAATTTTAATATCATGCATGTAGGTATGTATGTATGTATGTATGTAGTAGTTTTGCTTTGTTTAGGTTTTCCTGCTTTCCATTAAATGTTAAAAATTTTAAATTATTTCAAAATATACACACACTTATAGCATATACGTACTATTGAAAATAGTTTTGCTATTAATCGCACAATTTATAATTCAATTTGTATAAACAATACCTCCATAGTTATATGTATTATGCAAGGAATCGCATTTAACTGTTTTACATTTTGTTCTCAGAATACGCTCATACATAAAATTTATTTAGCCTCACACTAAACTATTTAAACTTAAAAAATAATCAACAATTCAATTTTTTCACATATTTTTCGTACAATGCGAAAAGGAAACTCTGACAGAGTTCGATAGAATTATCTGCAGTACTTATTTTTTTTTTTCTTTTTTTTCAATAAATCAAAACCTGTGATCCAAGCTTATTTTATGCTTTATGTACAGTTGAATATTTGTGAAAACCTATTTTACCCTTAATAATAAAAAACAGCTCACTTAGCATTTAAGCAAAATAATTTACATTACAAATAGTTTTTAAAATTATTTTTAATATACACATTTTTTTAATTAAATATACATACATATTACTACAGAAAATGAATCGATAAAATTCGGTGGGGATGACTAAAACACCATTTTATAATATTTGCTCTTTTCATGATTTATGTTGGTTGATTTTCTTTTACTTCTGGAAACCCATTTTTCGTTCCAAAGAAATTGAAAGAAATCAAAAAATAATAGTCGAACTCGTATGCTGCCTGAAAGAAGTAACTAATTTATTCACTTATATATTTTTTTGGTCAATTGAAATTTAACTCATATGGAGGTTGTCTGCAGCATTGTTGCGCATCTTTTTATGAGAAACAAGCTATGCAGAAACCTAGCAACAGTTTTGTTCCGCACGAACCGTCGCGAGCGTTCCTCAAGCAAGAAAGCGGGTTAATAAAGTAAAAATTGGAAGAATTACTTACATACATACATGAAGTAAATTTCTTCGTCTTTCTGCTCTGCATGAGACAGCTCATCAACAAAACCGCTGGAATCAGTTGCCTTCTCGATTTCTGGCAAGAAACATGTTTTTTTTGTGAATCTCACGGTGTGTGCATTTTTGTCTATTTGCGATATTCTTTTTTTTTCAATATCTGGCCCATGGGGAACAAACGGCATAATCAATTTTTTGGAAAATTTTTGCTAAAGAAAAAATATTAAGTAATGTAAAATAAGCAGATGTGCATAGCAAGCAAGTCTTTTTGTGTTTGCTACTTTAGACCGGTGTTTTTACATATTAAAATATATGTATGAGTACATGTGTTTTTTCATAAACATTATTTCAATGTTAGGCCGAAAGAAAAAATTCAAATGAATCAAAAAATATAGTAAAAAGTTTAAAAATAAATACCAATTTAAAATAAATAAAAAATCTCAAAATAAGGAAACAAAAAAATACATACATACATATCACAAAAAGATATAATAATAGAAAATGAAAGAACTAAATAAATAAGCAGTTGACTTAAGTAAAAAATAAAAGAATAAACCATGATTCGAAAAATTTTCAAATTTCTAGAAAAATTAAAAAATTAAGAAGAAAATTAAAAAGCTAAAAATAAAAAGTTGGATAAAGTAAAAAATAAAAGGAATAAACGACGAAAATTCAATAAAATTACAAAAAAGTTTAAAACTACGGCAAAACATTAAAATAATAAAAGAAAATGAAAGCAATAAAAAAATAAAAGGTTAAATAAAATAAAAGATAAAAATTTTTAATTTTTAAAAATTCAATCAAATTAAAAAAATGTGTGCACATACATATGTAAAAAAATATGTAAAAAAATATCTAAAAAAATATCTAAAAAAATACAAGAAATAACTATAGAAAATGACATTTTTACTCCAAAACATTGTAAAAAAACATAAGAACAATTTAGAATATGTACTGAAAAAGTGACATGTATTAACAAATTAAAACAAAGAATAAAAACAACCAAATTTTAAATAAACAAATAATGAAAATCTATTTAAGAAAATAAAAAATGTTATTCCAAAAAAATTATTTAATTTAAATTAACAAAAAAAAATTTAAAAAGTAGTTATATTAAAAAAACAAATGCTTCTCATTTAATAAATTATTTTGTAATTTAAAAATTTAATTTTTTTTAAAAACCGGACTTAGAAAAAATAAAGCTACAAACAAATCTAAAACGGTGCTATAAATTCTAAGATTTCATTTCGACGAGCGCAATTTGAAAATAAGAAAATTTAAAACAAAAAAAGTCTTACAAAGGGAGCAACAAGAGAATCTAAACAAAAATTAAATTTACATTAAAGCAAAATTCGAATACACATAAACTTTTAAAAATTTAAATTTTGCATTCCAAAAAACAGTTGGAAAAAGAATCTAGACCCATATAAGCACCGAAATCTTCAAAATTTCAAACAAAGTTTACATTTTCTATTCACCATGTTTTTCCTTAATTCTTTCACAATTGGCCTAAAACAAATCAAACATATTGGAACATAACTCAAAAATATTGCAAAAAATATCTTAATATTGGTTACAAAATGTTTTGGCACGCACTTTCCATTTTTTTTAACTTGTATAGCATTTCTTGTTGAGGTTGTGTTGCTATCCACAATCGACCAATTAATTTTCGCATATCCCTTGCACTTACTTATTTACACAAACAAATCTCCGCGATTTTCATTATGCAGCACACGAATCATTTTCATAAAATTAAAATAAGTTTGACAATAAATTAAGAATATTTATAAACACTAAATTATATTAAAAGCTACAATTAAATATTGTCCTGCTAGCAACTTAAACTAAATTCATTTCTAAGCTGACTTTCAGTTCGCAAGTCACAATGAAAGTAAGTAATTAATAACTGAGTGTAATTATAAAAACGCTAAATCAACTAATTATACACAACGGTATACGTACGTACACACACACTCACACACTCAAACTAACTAACATAGTCATCATACATAAAGTATGTACATACATACATCCTACAATTATCCTTTTAGGTATGTCCTTTCACTACTTTCCACACTTGCTGCTTCATTTGGCAAACGTCTACCAACAACACCAACACCACCACCACCACCACCATTACCATTCAGTCAATTTATGTCATAGTATTTTCTTTGGTAGCTTTTACAGCCGCCGTCCACGCCTACACCGCCAACGCCAGCACCAACACCTCCAGGACTTGCACCACTGCCGACACCGATACCGACGCCGCCGCTTACGCCATTATTAAAATAGCACCCACTGACGCTGGCCCCTGCATTGACGCCGACGCCGACGCCGCCGACACCGACATTGTTGCCGCCACTGCCACTGCCACTGCCACTGCCACCGCCGGCTAACATGGACAAGGCTTTATTTTAGCTGGACGCGCCCAGTGAGTTCTTCATATGCGCTGCAGCTGCCGCTTGAACGCCAAACGGCGAACCACCACCACCGCTTTGTGGGCCATTGTTGTTATTGTGATCGCCCGGTGTACGCGGTCCATTTTGCACAACACTACCCGGTACGCCAGGACTGCCACCACCCATTAAGCCGCCAGCGCCCGTCGGTGAGCCTTGACCAATGGCGCTGGCATGTCGCTTCAACATCGGATGATTGGCCATAGAGGCGAAAACGAGACGTTCCTCATAGTCATATTCGCAGAGAATTTTGTTCTCACACAGGTAGAAACGATCGCCAACGCAGAATCTGGAAAGAGAAAAAGGGAAAAAAGAAAACTTTACTAACCGACTTTCTGTTTTTTGTGTTCTTAAATAACAGCAAAGGAAGCATTTTTCCACTTGCTTGAGTAGCAATGGAGGACATCCGAGACTAAAGCAATGCAGTAAGTTCATGGTATGCCAGAGTGGCTTAGAACCAAGAATGGTAGTATATAACTACACATGTGAAGCACAAGTACCGTTGCATGTGCACTTTTAATTTCTTCCTTTCAGCGAAAGACAACGCTCATCATTCTATGTTGAAAATCGTCTTCCTTTCATTTATCTGACAGTTGTCAACTCAACACAAAAATGCAATTGGAAACAATGTCACTACGCATTGAGAGGCGGGAAGGAAAATGTCACACAAGTTTAACTGCTATCTCAAAAAAATATGTTCATACGTAAATACAAATGTCTGTTGCCACACAGAGATCATTCAAATGGAATTGAAGCAAGCATTTCAATTTTCACGCTTCGGTGGGTACTAAAGAGCTGGGCATTTTTCTTAAATATATGTATTTATTTTCATTCAAATATTTTATGATGAGCACAAAAGTAATTATGAAACAAAATATTTCTTTAACAAATGATAAAGAGGGAAAATTAATTTATACGCAGCGTAAGAATATGCCGGTCAATGGGGAGCGTTCGCTGTGCAAGCTAGAGAGCTGAGAGGGGCTGGAATATGTTCCTCGGAATGTTGTCTATCTATCTATCTATCTAACTGCTTTTTTAAATTTTCTTAAAATTTTCCAAAATTGAGTTATGGCAGCCTAGATCATTCAAGTAACCCTATGCGCGCTGTTAGAAATGTTTTTTTTTTGTTTTTGCTAATTTAGATGTTGCCCGGACCAGGAATCGAACTCAAGTCGTATGGAGTGGTATTACGCACCTCTAACCTATCGGCTAGAGCGACCGAGAGTGTCGCCTTACACTGCTTGTTAATCAGATTCGCCTCTTGCGGCTATTTTTTGGTCCAAAATTCGAAAACGTCATCGATGAAAATTGCACAAATTTGGACAAATTTAACGTTATAAAGCCGAATATTTATTATTTAAATTTTCAGGGACTTCAATGAGTGACTACTAGGGTGTTCGCATATTCGCTTTTTTCCAAAACCGGTTTCGAGTTCTTCGAAAAATTGCAGTTTAAAAAAAACGACTCCCGATTTTGAAATTAAGAAAAAACCGATCAAACTGGTTTTATTTTACATGGTTCCCACACAGTGAAAATGCTTATGTGCCACGCGGGAGGCCTGTGGTTCAATTTCTGGTCCCGGCAACATCAAAAAAAAAAAATATTTTTCAAATAGCGGTCGCCCCTCGGCAGACAATGGCAACCCTCCGAGTGTACTTCTCCATAAAAAAGCTTCTTTCGAGGTAGATCAAATGTGTAGATCTCTCCATTTGTGTCAGAACAACAATTTTTTCCATATAAAGTATTTTCGAAAAAAATGTTTGTATAGAAGAGACTGCGTGAAAAAAATTGCCAAAAATCAACAACAATTCCTAGCTACTTAAAAATTGTACTTTATTATAATAAAATTGATTGGTTTTTGTTGTAGAATGAACCATATTTTTATAAAAAATTTGCAGAAAAATTTTTAGAATATAAATTGTGAAAAATTTGCTGTGCCAATACTTTGTTCCGGCAGTGTATATATACATATAGATGGGGCTGTTTGGACGCACTACCTACACCATATATATGCATATATACATGCTTATTCATGTATGTATATATTTTTAACAGTTATCATCAGCGACATCAGTTAAATCAGCGACGTTTACAAAGGACTTACAAATATGTGCAACCAGTATTGAAAAAAAAACTTAAAAAAAATTAACAAGGTATTCCGCCCCATGATTTATGCAACATAGTCTCCTCCTACGTCCAACTCATATTTTCGACAATGCCATTGCAAAGTAAATCGATTGACAGTTTATTTGCAAGCGCCACAAACGAAATCAACCGATGCCACACCTACAACATGTGCCTGAGTAGTTGGTATTTTGGCAGGAACAAATATTTGTGTTTATCTTACAAAGCAAAAAATCGTGAAAATTCGCAAACAGTAGCAATAAAAAAGTAAAAGCAACTAGCGAAGCACCTGCGACTCGATAAAAATTGGGAGAGGTAAGCGAGAGAAAAAAACGGAATATTGTAAGGGATATGTGTAAGCCAACATATCACTTCTCATACTTTCCAGCTGTCACAGCGTAATCGCCGGCAGCGTCTGATGAATGTCGCTTGTCGCCCGCCTACCAATTGCCACTTTTTTCTTACCAGTATAGGCATGGGGATAGCGGCTTTGGTACCAATCTGTGATTTTCAACTTTACACAAAAAAAAGTCCTAAAAAATAGTGCACTCAAAAAAATACGAAAAAAAATTGTCATAAATTCCATTCCAAATGAGTGCAGCAAAAAATTGTGCTGCTCGTAACTATAGAGGCGGAATGCCACAAAAATGCAAACAACCAACTTTGGAGGCACACGGAAGCCATGTATAGTATTGTGGGAGGTATACAAATGGAAAACGGTAAACGTTTTGCGTCAGAAGCTGCGGGCATTTCCGGCCCTACTTGAGTGCGTAGTACAGAGCCATCCTGCAGCCACACAGCCAGGAGGAGCAGCATACAAGCACCAACAAACAGCAGTCAGACGGCAACAGTCGCACCAAAAAACCGCCATATCAAAATCATTTAATGGAAAATAGAAGAAGAGGAAGGGGAAAAAAATAGCCAGCAACAGCGACAATTCGGACATTCATATCAACACATCAAGCGCCAATATCGATGACGACAGGAAATTATGCAAACTTTATGCCAAAAGCAAAACGGGGGGAAAAAAACAAACAAACAAAAATCATTTACCAAAAATAAAATACAAAAAAATTAACAGTAAAAACAATGGTCCACCGCACGCGTCCACTTTCTTTTTGCCACAAACAAAGCTTTTTTCCACAACTTTTCTGTTTTCTTTTTGTGCGTCCGTTTTTTTTTTTTTTTTTTTGTTGTTTTATCATTTCACTTGTAGTGCTGCAACTGAAGGCCCGCATGTTACATTAACACGAACGTCACATTTCCGCTTGAACAAAAGCCACAGAAATTTGTTCTCCAAAAAATAAAAAAAAACAAAAAGAATTAAAGCGACAATCGCCCGGAGGCTGTCAACGCCACTGTGAAGTGGTTCTGTCTCACACGTGAGCGCTTTTAACTCACTGAGATGTGGGTGAATTCGGGTTTGGAGAGGTAGCAGTGTAAATTGCATGGCTCAATAATTTTTTGGCAATTGAATTAATTTTTAAAAAATTTATTAGCTGCTGCTTGCTGTATGTGCAGCGCATGAATTGAAAATGAAAATGAATATCGCGAATTGTATGCAAAGAGCAGGACGGGACATAAAGCAAAATCTCTGCTTCAGAACTCAATTCCATAGTTCAAAAGTCATCAGTAGCCATTTGGAAGTAAAAAAATTCAAAAAAATGTTCAAACTTGATTTTAGTTAAAATAAGATGAGTCCCCTTCTGAGGCGTACAGAGAACTACTACCAAAAAGAACTATATACTTAGGACAGCCAGATTTTCCAGATCAGCTACGCTGCTTCAGAGATTCACACATAAGCCATTGCCACGTACCGGAAGGACCCGAATTTTATTCTGTTTCGGCAATGTAGCCCTCCTTAGGTCTTCGAAATACACCAATCGTTGATCGCTTCTCTCCACAGTCTCCACCCAATGAGCCTCCACTGCTCCAAGGGGCTCAACATGCGATATTCTTCTCTAACTCCCGTGCGAGGGCTATCCAGCAGCTCTTGATACGTTCCGTCGTTGCTTCGTGCAATTCGAGCCTTGGCTTGTGCAACGTTAGAACATGCTCTCGGCTGCGTATCACCTGTAACTGCCATCCCTAAATTGGCGCGTCAAGCGCCAAACAACTGTCAAAAATCCTCATGCCCATACAATTTGTATGAAGCATCCCACAATAACGCGGCGCTAAAGCCGAGCAAATGGAATTTTCATTTTTGACAGGGCGTTACGTGTTGAAGTTGGATGCGGAAGACGGAAAAAAAGAGAAAGGACAAAAAAGTGAAAGAGGAAACGAGAATAAAAACGAGAGGATCTGAGAAAACGTCAAAAATTACGACGCGTTGATTTGGGGATAGCGCGCGCTGACACTCGTCGACAATGGATAACGCAACGCTTAGCGCTCCAATTTAGGGACGGCAGTAAGTGAACAAGTGGCTGTAGTCTCAATCGTCGCCTGCGATTCTTCCAACGAGCACCACAAGGTAACAACCCCAATAGTAACAATAAGGACCAGATAGACAACACAATTTATACCTCATCCCCCGAATCGCGTCTAGCCTCCCAAGGCAGACTAAAATACTTTTAACTTAACTGCAATGTGCCCTAGAGTGAGACACACAGAGGACTTTAGAAGGAGCATAACCACATTCGCCAGTTTGGAGATCCGACAACCGGTAAACCAAAACAAGCGAAAGCATTGACAAACAAATTTTAAGACCTGTCACTTCACCTCCAATGTGAGTAAACTTCGGTCAGCCTTAAGGTTCCTGTCCAGCCCAGCGAAGCGCGAAGAAAGAGTGGAAACTGATTCAGTGATCGCGCCTCGTCGGAGCCAAAGCAATTCATAAACAACCAAAAACTATGCCCTTATTTATATCTCCAGTGCCGAAGTTCGAGTGGTCATCGGGAAAGCAAAAGCCTCAAAAGATATTGGCACCACGGAATATGCAAGTATACTGAAAGACATAGAGGCCCCCTCTCCCCTCAGAACCTGAAAAGGTGGACAGCGAATTATCAGAGTAAAAGAGGGCAACATCAAGCTCAGCAAGCAGTTTCTAGTAGGGTGCTACAGACGTGAGCAACCGAACAGGCACTTGCTTGAGGCGGTGCCTTCACCTAGGCATGTCAGGTGGAATTTCTACGAACTAAAAGATGAGGTCTTAGTATATATATTGAAAACAACTACTGGAGCCGGCACTGTGTAGATCAATAAACGACAAAGAGACTGTCACCAACTTCACTAACTCACGTCCTTTGAATGCAGTCATCGCAGTACAATCGCATTCTATCTCAGAAGATGAGCTTCAATTGCCAAGAGAGACCCGCGTTACTCTGGCTGATTTGCGATCTGGATATTGTTGTGGGGTAAACTCCTATTTGTCCAGACTAGACCCCGACGTACCCAATGTACCACCTATTCACAAGTCCACTTAACCCAACTCAACCAACACCCCCCTCCCTCTGGTCTCACCCAGTCGAAATAGCACGTTTTCAGGGCCAACAGTTGAGCTTGTTGCCAACGAGTCCGATTCTAAGCAGGGATAAGTAGCCGCTGCAAAAACAACAACAACTGCAGCAACGGAATATGCATGCAGATGCTGAAAAAATCTGTCGGTGACGACTTTCGTCATTTCTGATATTTTTGGAAATCCGGAAGAGTGGTCCCACAACGCAAACCGAGGAAATCTGCTGGCACTAAATAACCTGACAACCAGACAGGCGTGAAGATCCCTGGTAGAAAAAATAAATAAATAAAAAATACAAGACTTTAAAAAGTCTGAACTGAGAGGAAAGCTAGTTCAAGGTTTTCAATTTTGGTACTTCCAAAACAGAGCCTAAAATTAATAAATGTGAACTACAAATATCGAAATTGTAAATTCGTTGCTATTTTTTTTTTTTTTTGATTCTGTTCACCCTCTNGTACTCTTATGTAGATAATTATTTTGGCGACGACCGGGCTACGCGACGGCTGTGGTTGTGGCCAGATTAGATCTATTTCTATTTTTCTGGCGACAGATAAGGTTCTTCCTCTTCTTTTATGTCAAACTCATACAAATTCATGATGTCGCTGCCGCGTTCAAAGAAATCATGTCGCCATCGACAAAGCGTTTAGATAATGAAGATAACAAATTAGAAGCTGTGGTCTGTAGCTCGTCGTTTTCAATGTGTTCAGAACTTCTTGGTGCAAAGCACACAATTTCTACAAAAATTGTTTTCATAACCGACTCCTGGCCTCAAAGAAAAAAATGCCTGAAATAAATACGAGTACAAGCCATGTGAGTAATTTGAACGTAATGCATATTTATTTATTTTTTATTTTCTACACGAAAAATATGTATTGAAAAATCGCAATGATATTGATACACGCGGCACACCAACCCAAGCAGTCCTAGCCAATTGGCAATTTAAATATTTTATATAGTGGAAAAATTGGAATATGCATTTAAAAAAAACGCGCCTCAGCGTTTCACAACAATGTGGCCAAACAATTGAGGCGATTGGCTTGTGTATGGAAATCAAAAGTGAGGCCGGCCAATACACCGAAGCCCGCATACCGGCACAGTGGGTTGGTTCAACTTCTCCCCCGGCGCATATTTTTGTTGTACATTCAATGAAGAAAAGCATATTAATAATGCATGCAATAGAGGCATATTGTTTTTATTTTGTGAGTGAAAAATCAGCGAAAAACAACAATGCTCAACAAATTGGACAACAAAAGGGTTGTGCGCCTATAAGCAATGAAGATAAAAAAAAAACAAGTAAAAGTATAGGGGCGCACTGAAAAATATATGTATGTACCAACAAAACGGAAGCGGAAATGGATATGGATATGCGGCGCACGCCCTACAACGTTCATGAATTGGGAATAAGTAAAAATCAAATTTAACATTGCGGCAATGCAGAAATTTTTGGTTTCTACAAAGAACACATTCCATTTATTCACGAATTTTTCGACGTATGTATAAGTGTGTGGTGAGTGAGGGTAAACAAGTGCGTCTGCTGGCACTTACAAGGCGGCACATTGCAATTCTCTTGAGTGACATTTCAAGAATTGGCCAAATGCTATAAATTCGGCGATTTTCCATTAGTACACCTCTGTGGGCGCACAAAGAGTCAAAACGGGAGCGATTGAATACATAGAACTAAAATTAAAGAACAAATGGAAATTCACAGCAGTCAACAGTAAGCGAAAATTCCCAATTTATGCGCACTCGGCCGACGCAGGGATAACCCTTTTGGATTGTTGTATAATAAATATGCAATAGTACAACAACAGAGTAGCCATTAACGCACAACTACTCCATACATATGTACGAGTATAGCAAACAAGCAAGCAAAAGTCAACGAAACCAAGCCCTTCTCCCACCGCCTGCCTAGCCATCCCGGCTGCTTACTGTACTCGTACTTGGTGTAACTGCACTTGCTGCTGATTTGTATTCGCTTATTGTATGCCTTGTTGTATTTTCTCCGTTTATTTGCCACAGTTTTGCCTCTCTTTGTATTATATATCCTTTACGTTGCTTGCCTCTTTTTACGAATTATTATTGCCTTATTTACTTTTGTTGTATTGTTGATGGTGGCGGTGTCGATTGCGTTTTTGTTATAATAAAATTTAAACTACCGATTTGGGTATTATTTGATGCGAGATTAAAAAGAGATTTACTTGGCACTTAAAGGCAAGAAAGAAATAACTACAACAAATAAAAAGGCAAACAAGGCGGCCGTTGGGGAGTGAGGCATGTATGGGTTGAAGGATTGGAAGTTAAAAGATGCGAATGTGTATATACATATGTAAGGTGTCAAAAGGGTTGTTTTCTTTACACTTGCGCAAAGAAATTTATGTTTTAGTATCGATAATTGACCATAGAAATAAAATTTTAATAAAGCTAACTGCTTAACACGCCATAAAAATGGAGATAAGTGTGCAATTTTAATGCAAAATAGGATAATTTGGAAAAGCAGTGGAATGAAGTAAAAGCTAAAGGAAAACAGCTATATTCTTTAGATAATTAAATACATATTTCTGTACATACATTTTTAGTAATAATAATCAAAATAGAAGTGTCAGTTAGAGCTAATGCGTCTTGGTTTCCTGACCACTTCAGTCGATACGCTTGAAGATCCCGTTACACCCTACAGGTCTAAATAGGGATACGGAGTTTAGCAAACAAGCTCGCAGTTGATTCTGTAAACTCTGTAAAATTTTGTTGGCCTTTCCAGATCGACCAAAAACGGTTTTTCTTTTTGTGCTAATTTATCAAAAACCGGATATCTGTTATTTGAGTGTAGAAAAATAACTACTTTTTGATGAATGTAAGGAAAAAAATTAAGCATTGTGAACTTCTATTAGAACAACCAACCACAGCGACCTTTTTTTCTTGACCTCTAAAAATGAACTTCAGATATATTAATCTCAATTTTTTTTTTCTTTTTTGACCTCAGAGCAGTGTGTAATGAACTTTTAAACCAACTGAAAAATAATTTCAAATTTTTTTTTAAAAAGTTGTTTTTAGGTAAAAAAAAGGGCAAAAAGTCAAAAATTTTACTTTTACAGTTCATTTTGAGGGTCTGATTGAAAAGAAAATCACCTTGACCTTAGAACCCACCTTAAAATTTTAGAATTTGTTTCCCCTTCTTTTGGCGTAAAAATTAACTTTTTTAAAAAATTTTTAAATATATTTTTCAGTTCTTTCTACTGACCATGAAAATTAATTACTTGACGCAGGTATAGCATAAACCTTTGTATTGAAAAATTCATTGCGTACTATTTTTAGGTAAAAAAAAAATAAAAAATAGATTTAAAAACTTCTATTTTTGAAGATTATTTTCAAGGTCAAGATAACTTTTTAACGAACGAGACCATTTTTCCTGCTTTCTGCATCTCAAAAGCTTCAAAATACCGTTACATTTATTTCGTATTTGTTATCATTTTCGAGATTATATATTTTGTCACACAAAAAACAAAAAAAAAAATATTAACGCATGTCTCACGACTAGAATTTAAGTGTGTTCTGTCCAATCCACAAGAAACGGGACCCCGTGCGCCTACTGAATCGAAATTAGCCATGTTATTAAGACATAAAAGGTCTAATGGAAAGTGTTGTGTGAAAAGCTGGAGCCAATTGTCAGCAAAGACCAGGAAAAAAGTGGTTCATCATATACAATATATATGCCGATTTCAAACCCACCTTTGACAGCATGAAAAGAAATTTCCTTTATGGCGCGAAACTAATACGGCTGTCTAAAATGATGGTAAGCAACACCAGCAGCTCCGTCAGAATTGGAAAGGACCTCTCCGAGCCGTTTGCTGCTGAGATGTTTAAGAAAATAGTAAAAGCCACAGAAATAAATCACTTGGTAACATTTTTTTACAGTTATTGGCTTATGTCGCTGAAGTCGACAGCATCGGGCTTAACTAATGCTCCGTTTGTTTTACCTTTTTCCAAGTCGGATATAGAAACAAAGCGAATGGTCGGTCTGGTAGTAAGCGAAATCAAGGTGAGCATATCCTGTCGTCAAGCAAACAGTCAGTGCATTCCCCCTTAACACTAACGTTAGTGTCGAGGCCATCCTTGGTGTATTCGAGATAACGATTTTGCGGAAGATTTGCGAGCTCGTATACCGCACACGATGGCACGATAGGCTAAATTAGCTTTAGAAAGATATAGACGTAGTGTATCGCATTAAAATATGGCGGCTCTACTTGCTTAGTGATGGCGTACGAATGGACACAAGCGCTACAGCCCCGAAAGTATTTCAACGCGAACCCCGGTAGGAAAGGAAGACCTTTTCCTTTGCGATGAGAAAACGAGGTGGAAAACGACTTGGCATCACTTGGTCACTTGCAATTGGCCTCAGTTAGCACAGAACAGAAACGACGACGCGCTATATTTGGAATTTACTAAAAGTTGCTTCGACGTTTACAGCGCCAAACAAAAAGAAGTTCTCAATATGTTTGCAGAATTAAAAAATGCAGGGACCGAAAATAACAGTCGTTTTTTTATCAGTTTAACTTAGCCAAATATTTTTTAAGGCCGAAATAAAAGTCTTTTCCAAATTAAACAATTTTGGTACGAAATGAAAGAGGACTAAATAGCTTTAAAACTGAAATGTTAAAAAGCGACACCTATTGAAAAATATTTCAATGGAAAATGTTATTTAATTACCATAGAACACATCTTGGGTCAGGTATATGAATTTCCTTTGTATTAAATGACAAAAAGAAGATATAAATAGAGGTGGTAACCTTCGTTCGTTATTTCTGCTTAAAAGCTATTTCAGTCCTCTTTCATTTGATACCAAATTTGTTTATTGGTGTTGTTTAAGCGGTTTGTTTATTATCCGGAATGGACTTTAATTTCGGACCTAAAAAATATTTAGCAAAGTGTATCTGTTAAAAAAATAACTGTTACTTTCGGTCCGTGGAAAAATGTGAACGTGGTGGTGCGTCTTTCTTCAAGTAATAAAATAACCAAAGACAAAAGAAAATTCCCCACTCACCTATGATTACATTGCTGGCAAGCGAAACATTCCAAGTGGTAGACATTTGTGCGCGCTCGCATGACCATCTCAAAGGCCGGAATGACTT
>NW_016162382.1:0-43489 GCF_001687245.7 Rhagoletis zephyria | reverse complement strand
GGTTTGCAGACAAACCGGTTTCGGCATTGTGCCATCTTCAGTGTCATATCTCGTATGCCCTAAAATCCCTTTTTTTTTTGTCTGACTTCGTCAGAAACTTTCAGCGACTTATAAAAGAAGCTATTTATTGAATTGCCTACCGATCCCATAAGTGGCACCTGTTGACAAAAGTTATTCTACGCTTGATCTCCAGCCTGACATAATAGCTGTTGTTTATGCTGGATCTTAAGTAGACAAAGTCCTTTACTACTTAAAGGCATTTGTATTGTCCTTGTCCAATCTCTTTTGCTTCTTCCTGTAAGTTGGGTTTCAGGACGACAATGTGGATATCATCTGCATTAGCCCACATTATCGTGAGTTTGCTGCGCATGGTGCCGCTGCAATTCAGATGGGCAGCTCTTATTACGCTTTCCCGCAACAGTTTGGAAAAGTCACCGGAGAGTGAAATCTCGCTTGGTCTCAAATGGCCCGGAGAGGACGTTCCCAATTTGGACGTCGCTGAAAGTTGTGCTAAACGTCATGGCCGTATTAGTATTGTGGCGATAACATATTTAGAGATGATGTCGTACAAACGGCTACACTTCGTGCTGTTTAAATCGACTCTATAATCGACAAGAAGATGGTCTCTTTCGATTAGCATAACTTGTGTGTTTCTACTCTTGGCGAATTACAGTGAATTCCAGTCTCCTTTGCATTGGCCAAAGTTGACTACTCCTGGGTTTGACAAGTGTTTCACTACCCTACAGTGGTCAGTATGAACGCATAAACAATTTTCCCCTCGTGCCTGATAAGGTGAATGTGTGCTTCGGTTTCTTCTTGTTGACACTTCTTGGGTGAGGGCCTTAGCCGGGCTGTTACCTTCCGTCATTTTCCGGTAATCTTGCGCTTACTTGCGCAAACTGATACAGTTCTTTGGCCTAAGAACCCCTGTTCAGTATGGCAGGAATATCTACCACGTCAGTGGCAATGACTGCACTGTGTTCCAGTTCCAGTTGTCTTGGTTGCGTTCAACGTTTGATCAATAGTTTCTGCTAAAAAAATAAAATAAATAAATAAAATAATCAAGGACAGCTATACTACTCTAAAATCTATGGATGCAGGTCGTACTACTTGAAGACTTGTCTTGCAAGCTGAGTCTGAGCTCCAGTGCAAAATAGCTTGAACTTAGGATACTGTGCTGTTCAAGGCAAGCATTTGGCCGATCAATTGGCGAGATGCGGTTACTTAGAGGGTCCAATTCGGAAGGAGTCACAAAGTAACCATTAGTGTCCCCGGCAGCTCAAGGCATTTCAGCTCAATTAACTCAACAAAAAATCAACTCGGTTCAGCTCAGCCCACCTCAACTCCCCTTAATTTAAAAGGTTGAATTTCAACCGCTGGGCGAACACTGGTATATATAATATTGGGCCGTGTTGGCAGCCTAAAAATAAAATTCGAAGTTACGAAAAGAAAAAAGTAAATACCAAAACGTAAGCCAATAATTTGAACTGCTTGAATTAGCTGAAACTAAATTGAATAGCTATGTATGTAGATAGTGTAACCACGATTTCATTGTAACTATGAATGCATTCGCTAATTTCTTCATTCATCGGAAAATGAGCTAAAAGTTTGGCTGCGCAGGCAAACACATGAATGTGATGATAAATATTTACATGAAGTTTAAGATTGCATAGAATACGCTAAGGGGCATACAGCAACTGGAAATAGACTCGATATGTCTGCAAGTATCCTGAACGATTCCCCCGTATTTACTACGAAGTATATTCGGCGAAAGACAAAAGTCCACAAGCTGCAATAAGTTCGAAGTAAGTAAGTACGGCTGCATTCCGTTCCAAAATTTGCATGTGCCTGAAACAACCTAAACGACGCACCCACACGCACAGTGATGCGCAGCCTAATGTAATTACATGCATGTGACGATGACGACGTCGATGACGATGTCGATGACGACGTCGATGCCAACTCCAGCCCACCCAGCTTTCGCGTAAAGTTTGCTTTAATTGCTGCGTGCCAAGTGCATATTCGGGAAACAGCAAAACAACAACGAAATTACCAGCGAAGAAACATTTAACCAAAAACCACTCACAGTCTTGTTGAAACAACAATCGCAGTAGCCACAGCCACAACCACAGCCACAGCAATGGCAATGGCCACACAACTTGCCACAGCCGGCGCGCATTTGTCCTCGTCGTCGTTCGTTGTCCTTGTACTGCTTTCGACTAAGCTGTGCCCCAGCCCCAGCCAGTGACAGCCGTTACACTGCTCATTGCCGCGCTGTTTGCTGGTTACTAGCGGTGCTTATGTTGCACTTGTCCTTACACATTTCACTGCATTTTACTGCTATGAAGCAGTGCACTTTGAATGCCAACCAGTCAACCCGGCAGCGTTGCAACAGCCTACCAGAAGTAGTAATGTTAATGTACTAGGGTGGCAAGTGTGTGTGTGTGTGTGTGTGTGTGTGTGTTTATAGGCATGTACACTGTGGACAGTGCAAAAAGTTAGCTGTAATGGCAGCGAAAACTTGCCGCTGGCATTGGCATACTCAATACTGTCGAGAATTGATGTTTGCATACCAGCAATAAAGACCGAGCAAGTCAGGCCATACGCCAACTGTTACGGCAGATGTACTTGTATTGTGTGTTAGTTGAGTGGTATGTTATTGCTTTTGCCTTGGACCGGCTGGCTGCTCGGCGGCCATATTGCATCATCAAACATGGAGCGCCACGAAAATTCACGCCCCGAAAGGCCTGTTACTTAACTACTACTAACACACATATGCTTATAAAACAGGAGCCATAAAGAAAACCGACGGGCCTGCTGAAGTTGAATGAACTGGTAAAGCTGTTTCTTTGGAAATTTAGAATCTGCATGCAAGTGTGGACAACTGAACAAATTGCTTGTCTATACCACAAAGTTTTTGAAGTCCAATTTTCAGTTGCTTCTCAAGAGGATATACACGTGTATGTATGCGTATGCAATGAATTGACTGATGCGTATACTAACCCTGTAGGGAAACCGCGGACTAGTGAATCAAGTTTCTAGTTCCGTACTAGGTCTTTATAGCCAAAAAGGAACTAGTCCGATACGAACTAGATCCCCACCAGTCCGAAATCGGCGAAAAGTGGTACTTTTAAAAAACTATTTTTTTTAAGTTTTTTTCAGTAGAAATCTATAACTAAAGTGACGAATTTAGAATTGGTTCGGAACTATAGAAAAAGGGATGCAGAACGAACTAGATCTTATTTGTCGAATTTAGAACTAGTTCGGAACTATCGAATAAGGGATGCAGCGGGTGGCTTGTTTACTTTACATAGATATGTGTTCGNAAGAACTAGAGATTTTCCCCACAGGGAATACATTGCCACTGTGTGTGTGTGTGTTTTAAAAAGACCCTGCAAGAAAAGCTACTGGTTGTGAACTTGAATTCTTTAAGTTTGCGTTTCAGCCCAACTACACCTTTTCAAACAGTATTTCAGAAAAACACAAAACTGAATTTCAGAAAAGGCCAAATGTATTTCAGAAAAACACAATTGTATTTCAAAAAAGTTCAAATTATTTTCAGAAACACGCAAATGTTTTTCAGAAAAGGGCAAATGTATTTCAGAAAAATATTTTTGCGGTCGAATCTGCGATCTCTGAACTAGTTAGAACCGCTAGTCTTCACGCGACGCCACAACCGACATTTTTAAGAAAAGGTATAAATTGCGTTTTAGTTTTGGCTTTGGCAATTCAAAGGCAGGTGTCGCCGAATGCTTAAGTTCTTCGAAATCGTCGAACTGGTAGGCCATCGCTTTAGCACATACTAGTTAATGAACTAGTATTTTTACTAACTGGTTTGGCTTTTCACTGCAGGGGAAATCTGGGAAATAGCACATACAACCTTTGGCGAGAATTCAAGTTGGCACCTCAATCAGCATTTCGCATTCTACTGACTTTTGCATTGAAGAATGTACATTAAAAAAATTTAATATTTTAGGCAAAAAATATTTTTTTTCTTCATTCATTTATTTTTACCGGCAAAACTGTTGATTATATAGAAAAACATTATATGAACAGATTAAAGAATTTGTAATTTTTAATTTTTTTAAATTTGTTTGAGCAAAATCGGACTAGTGGTTCTCGAGTTATGTCAAAAAAAGACCACCAAAGGTGACAATTTCCCCTATATGATAGTTACTAACTTCAAATCGATATATCTCGATTCCTAGACGTGACCCAGCGAAACGCCGGGCCACGTATAACTTGTTTTTGACCGATATAACATTTCCCGTTGGTTTCATCCCATCCCGATTTTGACCGTCGCATAGTGTTATTAGATAACAATTTTAGGGAATTTTGTAAGGAAAAATTTTTAAAAGCGTGGAGAAAAGTAAGATTTTATTTTTGTTGAGTGGGGATATTCCAAACCATACATACCATCACTGACTCTGGCAGCTTCTGCAATTCATTTCAAAGTGAATTTCTCCGATAGTGACTTTGAATTCAAATTGAATGTGGGTGAAATGCAACTCGGAAGTGAATTGCAGAACCTGCCTGGTTCTGGTCTCGTTTTAAAGGTAATATTAAAGGCTGTAAAAGAAAAGTACATAAAAAAAATCTAAAAATAAAAAATTACGGAATTTTTAAATTAAAAACAAAATCGTAACAGCAAAACGTTATAAACATTTTTTGCTGAATTTTTTTATACAATACTTCCAAATGATTTAAAAAGATCATGCAATTTTAAAGAAAATGTTTTTTTTAAGATATAAATTTTAGAGCTTTGAATTTTTGTTTTGCAAACTCTAAATAAAGCTATGTTAAATAACACTTATTCAGTTTAAATTAGTTTTTAATTTGCAGTTGCAATATTTTTTTTCAAAGTTCCAAAATTCATACCGTTAACAAAAAGTACCGTATTAAAAATTTTGTGATCTGTTAAGATCAGTTAGAGGTATTGCATAATAAAAATTGACCCAAAGATTAGTTTTTGTTTTTATGATTTTTTTAGATTAAATTTTTTTTATTTACAGTTTTTGTTTTTTTTTTGTAATATGGTATTTGTATAGCTCCAAATATGACCTTTAAAACGACACAAAACCATGTTTGTAACTGTAATATTTTTTCAGAAATTCAAAAAATTAACTTGCAAAATTCGGAAACTGAAATTTCGATCTTGCAATTTTTTAAATTTGTTTGCCTTGGCAGATGTAAGATGAAGAAAAGTTCTGACCAAAATTCATCCAAATCAAAAATGGTCCATTCCACCAATTGTTCGGTTTGACATGGATTGCCCAAATAAAAATACTAAATTAAATTAAAATTTCCTGCCATAAACTACTTAACGGCAGAAGACACTTACATAACCATTGCCCAGTATGGGCTTGCCTACAACTACATACAATTCTCCTTGCCAATTCGTTAAATTTTTCATCTATTCTTATTTGCATTTCACCTTCAAAAAATAATTCCACCTGCCATAGTAATATCCCCAGAGTAGCATTATCCTAAAATTTAAAATTTTAAACTCATTTCTATTTACTGTTGACTTACCGATTCTTTTCTCTCTCTCTCTTGTAATACACTTCATCCAAACAGTCCGCACTCCCTCGCTGCAAGGCTACGACTATCATCCAATACGCTCCACCACCTTAAAGCCACTTAGTTGCTTTACTCCGGCGCCCTTGAACAGCTTCTTGCCATTCAGCACATATTCTCAACATGATTATGTGTATGTACCTACGTACGATTCACTTTTCGCAACTTGCATTTACTATTTTCTTTAAATAATAAAGTTCCTATTACCTGAAACAACAAATTTTTGCTTCACATCAGCTGCCAGCCCGCCCACTCTAATCCCATTCTCGCTCATTTTACTCATTTTAAGCGAAAAGGTCAAGTGTTCAAATTTAAGATTCAGCTCCCTAGGCGCCGAGGGATAGTTTCACTATTGTATTTAGTTTTGCGGTGAGAATAGAAAAATCTAGTTAGTTTGGTCATAACTGGAAATTAAAATATTTATGGAATATTTGAAGTGTTGAAATTTGCTGGCAGGCAGTGAGGAAAGGGATGACTTAAATATATAAAAAATTAAAATAAAATAAGTGTGTTAGTATATTTGAAACCTTAGCTACTGGAGAAGAAACTGAGCGTGCTCATGCAGGATATAACGAATATGGAAACTATATTACCTTAGAGTACTTTGGGGGTAAATTTGCTGTTCTAGATATGCAGTTATTGTTGCACGGCCTAATTCAATCCAGGCAACGTGAGCAACCCAAGATGTGGTAACCGATCCGAATGGAGCCTTTGGACATGGCTTCGGTGGAGCCACTCCGACTCATTCGGTTAAGGCCTCAGTGAAGTCTGAAACAAAACAACAAAGCTGCTGGAGCTGACGGCTTGCCAGATGAGCTATCGGCGGCGAGGAGCCAAAACTGTGCTTTATCCAAATCAAAAGAAAGACATCATTTGCGCCAACTACCGCAGGGTTAGCCTTCTAAACATAGGCCACAAGGTCCTATCGAGCATATTGTGTGAAAGACTGAAGCCCACCGTCATCAACGAACTGATTGGGCCTTATCAGTGTGTCTTTAGACTAGGTATTCACAGTAGGCCAAATCTTAGAAAAGACTGCCGAGAATTGGATGCACAGTAGGTTGGTCCAAAAGAAGGAAAGTTGGAATTTTATTGCTCTCAGCGCGTAGGATTATGCTCTATCGCTCAATGCGCTCAAAATTGTCCATGTATTTTATATGAAAAAAACAACGTTTCATAGAAATGGTATAGAATCCTTGAAAATCAATATTTCTCGGTTAGAAAGCTCGGGTTCTCTTCAAGAGACTTCCAATAAAAATACCCAAAGATTTTTTTATTTATGAAAAATTGCTTAAATAAATATTTGGTTATTATTGTAGGGAATCTCTTGAAGAGAAACATAGTTTTCCGATCGAAAAATATTTATTTTCAATAATTCTATACCATTTCTACGAAAAGTTGTATTTTCCCATATAAAATATAGGGGAAACTTTGAGCGCTATGAGCGACCTCCTATTTATTTTTGGATTTCAATGTAATAAAAAACGGGGTATATTTTTTCGGTATAGAACAATCCTAGAGAGCATAAAAGTTCTCACATTACTTTTTCAATTTTTGCATTTTTGGACTACCCTAATGTACTTCCAATTATTTAATAAGTTAAATCAATCATTGCATTATGGGTATCGATCGAAATGTTTTTGAAAAGGCTTTATTTCCCAATAATACGTAGGAGGGTTGCCACCTGTTTAAAAACTTAAACTTAAATTAATGCAATTGGGAATTTAAATATGTATGGATTATGAAATGTGTGTCAGACGTAGTAGGTTATGGTTTGAAAATATTTTGAGTTATAAATTAAATTCATTTTGAGTTAAGGGAATTAGTTAATTTTAATATGCATCACTATTAGAGTGTCAGTCGAAGAGGATTTATAAAGGTCTCTTTGGTTTTGTCATCACTCGTTAAACCAAACCTGCAGCCTAACTGTACATTGCATCTGCTTTGGCAAGAATTATAAGCAAAAGTTGTATAGCAAACGCAAACAGTGAGCCAGTTATTTTTAAGCTCTTTTGCTTAAGCATTAGACAAAGGGTGACATGATATATTGATGTACATATACTAAAGCAAATTTCAGGTAACATTAGAAAGAGATCAAAAATTGAGGAAATAACTTCTTGAAGTAAATCAGTTCCTTCCGGCACTGTCATGCACACTAGCCAGCTGTTATATGTAGCATTGCAACATTTTATTATGCAACAAAATAGGCAACTTTATGCAATACGACTATATAAATGATACATACATACATAAGTATGTATCTATACAGAAATACTGCCAAGTAAATAAATGTATATATACATATATAATGTTTCTAAATTTAATTCCAGTCAAATGACACTATCCTGCTTAAAATTACTATTCATGCCACAGCCACTTAGTTGTTAGAACAAAGCTCTTTAGCATCGACGTTAGATGAGACAACTGTATACATACATAGTAGGGACACCAAAACATGCGAAAATTGTGATCCCTGGATTTCGGGATATTTTTAAAATAATTGCGCGATTCACATTGAGACATAACTTTTATGAATATGAGTAAAAATTCAATAACTGAAAGCAATTAAACATACTAATATTATAAATCCGAAAGTGAGTTTGTTTGTTTGCTATGCTTTCACGCTTTAACTATTCAACCGATCATCATAAAATTTTGTACACTGCTGTTATTTAGCCCTACTTAAAATATAGGATACATTTGATCTCGATTAGGCAAGAGGGCGTGGCACCTCCCATACAAACGGAATTTTNATTAAACATACTAATATTATAAATCCGAAAGTGAGTTTGTTTGTTTGCTATGCTTTCACGCTTTAACTATTCAACCGATCATCATAAAATTTTGTACACTGCTGTTATTTAGCCCAACTTAAAATATAGGATACATTTGATCTCGATTAGGCAAGAGGGCGTGGCACCTCCCATACAAACGGAATTTTTCATACTGCATTTCTCAGGAAATATTTTTGGTAGAGTACTGGAACTTGGCATGGAGATATATAAAATCATTATCTACTCATGGATGAGGGTTGCCACCTTTTAAAAAATCTAATTCAACTTCAACTAAGGGAGTTATTTATTTGAAAATTATTTAAAAAAAATGGATGTCAAGAGGCTTAAAAAGCTGTAGTTTAATATATTTTGAAAAGGCTTGCCACCTGTTTGAAAAATAAAATTTAAATTTATTATACGCAAGCCATCTGAAGAATTAAAATATGGTTGTCAAACAAAATATTGTTAAGAAACCTTTAGTTTTAAAGTTTTGAATAATATTGAAGTCTTTCACAAGGGTTGCCACCTTTTTGAAAATTCAACTTAAATGAAATATTATAATACTAGCAGACCCGGCGAACTTCGTCCCGCACAAAATTTTTATTTTTTATTGAAACTCTTTGGTCCAACATTTTCACCAACAATTCACGTTTACGATTTCCATTGGCACGCTCATCGGCTAAGATTATGATTTGGTGGTCGTTTACTGCCTTAAATAACCTAACGAAAGCGTTATGTCCATGATGAAGTTCTTGAAATTCTCTAATTGTGTAACATTTCATGGAACGGTTAATCTCACAACGAAATAAATTTGAAGAACATTTCCTCTTCACTCCTTGGCGCCAACAATGATCCGGTTCTATGGTAAATCTGTCCAAGAAACTTTATTGTATAGTTGGTGGCAATTTCAAAATGGATGCGTATAATTGTTCTACAGAAATCCAATATTCATAGACTTATTTCAGACGAAATACCTTAAAAGTAAGTTTCACGAAAGCAATTTAAGTGAAAATATTTTTTTTTTACTTGAGTTTATTACAGTAAAAAGCGCACGATGATTTTGGCGGTTGATTTATCGGTGATGATTTGAGATTTACCCTTGCACAACTCAAACCTGGTTTCTACGAATGAAGCTTTAAGGCATAACAATACTGGCAAAAATCACATACATTGGGCCAATCGTAACACATAACAAATAATTTTTAGCAAAAAAAACCGACTTAAAAAAAAATACATATATCTATATATATTTCACGATCCAATGACCGGATCTAAACTAATTTAGTACCTCTGAGACACTACCTTTCCGATGCAAAAAGAATTATTGAAATCGGTTGACGTGGTCCAAAGCTATGCGGTAACATACATAAAAAAAAAAAAATATTCCGATAAACTGATAACCTCCTCCTTTTTTGGAAGTCGGTTAAAAATAAAGCTAACACACTTTCTCTGTCGCACGCCTCTAGTGGCGAGAAAATCCGCGTGAGGTGCCTTATATTAGCGAGCGAAGGTAAATAATATTTCCTAACTGAAGGCACAGATTGTCGATTGGATGCCAGTTGAAGGAGNAAGTTCGTTAAAATCCGTCCGAGCATTTAGGAGGATTTCACTCACAAACACACCTACAGATGAATTATATATACGTTTGTACGGCGCTACGCCCTCTTTTCAAATAGTCCGGTTTTCTCCATGAGTATAAGACCGATTTCATATATCTCCACACCAAGTTCCAGTATTCTACCATGAACATTTCCATATGGTATGAAAAATTCGGTCTTTATGGGAGGTTCCACGCCCCCTCTATATATCGAACATTATTTTAGCCTATAATAATCCTTGGGACGTCTGCATCAGGTGTCAGAAATTAAAAAAAAATCAGTTCGGCCGTTATAAGAAATTCAAAAATCAATACATAAATAAATCAACAAATTTTTTTTTACGCATTAATTCCNCATCAGGTGTCAGAAATTAAAAAAAAATCAGTTCGGCCGTTATAAGAAATTCAAAAATCAATACATAAATAAATCAACAAATTTTTTTTTACGCATTAATTCCTACATAATTTGTTATCATAACCTTTTTTGTAGTGCACTGAGAAAAGAGTTTAGTTACGTCAACTAAATATGTTTTTCTCAACACATGATTTAGTTATAGTCACATTATTTGGCTATAGTTACCAAATCATGTGTTGGTAGAAATATATTTGGCTGACTTTTTTCTGAGTGTGCAATTAATTTACAATCGAAGTAAGCTAAGAGCATTTTTTTTTTAAACATTTAAAAGTTCTTACTATCAATTCGATATTTCAAATTTTTCGGGATTCCGTATTAATGCTGCAAATAATCGCCGGACATCAAAAACACCGGAATGCCGGGATGGCGGGATTGGCAGCCCTATTACATACAGAAATAGCTATCATGATATATGTATCTACATACTTACCACATACTTAGGCACACATTTGTGCACTTGAATGTACATACATACACATAATATGTACATATATTTGTTTCAAACGGCTTTGTGGTAGATCGTCAAGTAGTCATTAATGTCTGCACTAACTTCCTGTTAGTGAATATTTCAATTATTAATGGCCAAGAGTAGAAGCGCTTACATACATAGGTACATCGAACATAGTACATACATAAATACATATGTATATTACTGCTTCAGAAGATATACCTCTGCAGGCAGGGACACACATAAAACATATGTACATAGATATCTACATATGTATGTAGATGGCATTAGAAGGACTTAGACCAAAGTAGCCTTACTAAGAATGAATGCACACTGACACACATACATATATGTACATACTTATGTATGTACGCGCAAAGGCAAGTAGTACTCTGCTAAAATGACTAACTCTCGTTTCGTCGGCATGTCTGCTGCCTCTGCTGCAGTTCCTTGTCAACCAAAACGGGAAGTAAATAACTACATCTTAGCTAAAGGCATTAACGTCCACTAGTTCAGAGTGCTGCTTCTTCTCATTTGCTATTAGTCTCGCTTGTGTTTTGTTGCCACATTTCACTACTCTTTCTCTTTGTTTAAGTTTAAAGCATTGATGCCAAAGGATGCATGCAGTAAGTCGTGTTGATGCGCCACTGATGGGACTTTGTGCATTTTTCATAATTTTGCTATTTTAACAAGGAAATAAAATCAAGAAAATACAGACAGACTGTGGGCTTGAATATAGTACCTACATAACTTAAGTGGCAAAAAGCAGTAGCAGTGGCAACGACAATGACGTCAGCAGAGCATAAGTGTAGCAAATGTTAGCAAAATTAAAAAAAAAAATCTACATTCACTGATGTCGATCTTTTTGCAAAACACCCTAAATCAGCGTTGTAGCAAAAATGAGATTTGGCAACCCTAAATTCCAGGCATCGAGATTTATGCTTAAATTTCGTAAAATCGTTGTTAAAACGACGGATTTGTAAAATAAATAATGCCGCCAATAAAGGCAATGCCTTCAAAAGAAAAATTGGTTTTCCGCTCGTCTGACTCTCCGCATGCCGGGCATTCGTTGAGAGCATCCTCGTTTTATCTGCTCAGGTATGAGTTCAACCAGCTGCAGTAACCAGAGCGCAGTTGGGCTATTGTGGGTCCGAGTCTCCCAAGGCAGACGAAGTTCTGTCTCGTCCATGTCTGGTGGTTGTATGTCCAGAACGGCATCGACAGGTCGGGAGTCTACATAACTCGAGACTGCCTCTCTGTGAATGCCGTGCAAGGCCTGTCGATAAGCTGTTGGGTCCAGAGGCTGTTGGTGTTGCGGCGACATCAAAAGGCATCCTGTCGCTGACCTGAGTTCCGTGTTCTAGAAAGTCTGCAGCTTCATCCACTGCGTCTAGACTAACAGGCGAACATCGCAGGACCAGGACAACAGTCTAGGTAAGTATTGGTAGGCGTAGTACGATAAATAATCCTCTATGGATCGACACGCGAATCCTACATCCGGGCCATTTATGCTATGTATCGCTTATGTGCTCTTAGAATGTGTTCAGAGCTTTCAGTACCATTTATGAGGATGCCGGCAGGTGGACTTACCACTCCATACCAAAAAATTACACTTGGCTAAGCAGGCAACACAGCAAAGTCGACTACTATTTGACCCAAGTCATCAGTGGACACAGATGCTTTAAAGTATACCTTTATCGCTTTGGACAAGTGCGGACCAACGGTCTTTCGACGCAACCCACAGTTTAGGAGCAACAGACCTTATATGTAAAGCTCGTTTTCTCCAGAAGTTATGGAGTTAAGAGGGCGTGCCTTTAAAAATCAAATAAGTGGCATTAAATTGCTATATACTGACTATACCATACTTATATATGAACTTCCTAGTAGGACCATAAAAATGGGTGGGTTGGTATAACTCCACATCAACACAAACAGTGGGTGGTATTATGCGAACAGTAACGGACGTAGAGCTTAGTGCTCAAACTGCCAACCGACGAAATACTAGACGGTGGTAGCGGTGGGATTTGTACATAGACGGTAGGAGGTTCAGTGGGTTAAAGTCTCACACTGGCTGTTTTGGAGTTTAGGCTTTCGATGTTGCCTCCTTTGAAAAAAAAAGAACACACAGCAGACTGAGAAATCATCTGATTAAACTATTTAGTTATTAATTTATGATTTCTGTTGCTGAAGTGACTCCGTTAAAGAGAAAGCATTTTTGAATACGATGCGGCTAAAATGGTTATAACTTTCCAACTTTTATATGAAAATGCTACACTGTACGGCTTCGTAAACGTAAGAATGTGTAATGCTGCTTGGCTGACACCATTTTTGCTGCGTCTTTCTCAAGCCAAGTCAAGTCAAGAGGAAAACAAAATCACCCATTAAGCACACACACACACACACACACACACACACGCGCATCAAAGGAAATGCGCACTCATAGCCATGCTTAACGTTGGTAAGTGCCCACTGTTTTGGCTTCACTGTCAACCAACTGCGCCGCAGTGCTTCTTTGAATAGTGAACGATGAACCGTAAAATGTTAACATTTGATGTGGTTGGCCATGTTGCATGCAACATGCGGGAAAGTTGGCACACATACACACTAACGCACACTTGCTTACATTTACTCTTTGTGAGGATTGTTTGTGCATTTGTTGTGTCGCAACACCTTTTTGCTTTGCCTTGCTGCCAACTTTTTTTTATTATCATTCCCCTTAGCTAACAGTTGCAGTGTGCGCTGTGTTGCTTTTATTGTCGGCAGTAATGGCGTAGCTAAGCGTTGGCGCGCGAAGCTCAAGTCCATACGGATCGTTGGCCTGTCGTTGTCCCGCAGCGCGATGTTCGTCGTCTGTCATTGACATTTGAAAGATGCTTGTCACATTCTGCTTGTACCGTTGTTGCTGTTGTTACCACTGTTGGAGCTGCTGCCAGCTCATACACTTCAACTATGTTGTCGGTGATTCACTGGCAGTTGGTGTTTTTGCTTGTTAATGTCGTCCCATTGGATGGATATCACTTGCAGTTGCAGCTCAAGTTGAAGAGTTAAAATTGAAGTTGCAAGTCAACAGCAGCCAATTGAAGATTGAAATCGCTGCATTGCGCCGGTAGGACAACGTGCGGCGGCAATGACGGCGCTACGGTGCTGCTAAAGGTGTTTTTTTTTTGGTTGTACGTGCGTTGAGTAAACCGTAGTGGTCTGTATACGAGTTCGGAATCTCCTATTTTAGAAATCTCGTGTCTCAAATTTTTGATTTTATACATTTGAAACAGTAAATTTTTAGAAAAAAGTTCTTAAAAATAGCTAACAATTGAGTTCTGTCTTGAAGTACGAGTAACTTATTTCACTGAAGCCATTTTTTGTTTGATTAAAATATCTGCTACCTCAAAAATTATAATTTTCTTTTTTAATAGGTTTGCCACTTGTTTAGAAATTCGAAATCAATTTAATTAACACGTTCAATGGACTTTTTAGCAAGGGTATCAAGCGATAAATGTTTAAAGAGTCTTTATTTCTGAATAATTTTTGAACAGGGTTGCCACCTGTTTAGAAATTCCAAATCAGTTTAATCCACAAGTTAAATGGAATATATTATTAAGGGTATCAAGCGATAAATGTTTAAAGAGTCTTTATTTCTGAAGAATTATTGAAGAGGGTTGCCACATGTCTAGAATTTTGAAATCAATTTAATTGACAAGTTAAATGAAATATTTTAATAAGGATATCAAGCGATAAAGGTGTAGAGAATCTTTCTTTTTATAAATTTTTGAAGAGGGTTACCACCTGTTTAGAAATTCCAAATCAACATAATTGACAACTTTGATGAAATATTTAAATAAGGGTGTCACAAGAGAGAGTTTTCAAAAAGCTTTTTTTGATAATATCTTCGAAGAGAGTTGCCATCTACATATTTAGAAATTTAAAATCAATTTTATTAACAAGTTTACGAAATTTTTAAATATGAGTATTAAGTAAATAGGGTTTAGAAAAACTAAATATAAACTATACAATATTTTTGTAGATGGTTGCCGCCTGTTAAATAATTTAAAAAAAATTTATAAAAAAGTTAAACGAAATATTTGAAATAGGTTACAAGTGAGGGACGTTTCATAAAGCTTTATTTCGAATATATGTTTAAAGAGGATTGCCGCTTGTCTTGAAATTCAAAGTCATTTTAAATAATATATAAGTTAAAGAAAATATTTTAACATATCCGTTAAATGCCCGAAGGCCATTTCGCAGGTATAGTATGCGCTGGGACCGTTTTTGATCATCCTTCGATATTGAGACTTCACGTAAGTTCAACTCGGAGAAACAGTTTAGGGTAATCTCAGTAGTTACTTTCATTAAAACATTCATAATCAAGAGGGACCTTCGTTTTCTGTATGAATAAAACCAGTTCAGTTTTAGTAGAGTTAACTCCTACCTCATTTTGTTAAGCACACTTAAAAGACCACCCAGTCCTTGATCAGCTTCGACCAAGGCCTTAATGACCGCTTGGCTATCTGAGAAAATGGCTTCGCGCTCGCAGTGACGTAAACCACTATGTCATAAGAGAAGGCAGCTTTCAGTTGTAGCGAATATCTCTGCCTGAAAAACACTTTCAAAATCGAGCAGATGAATTGATCTTCTTAATCCCAGAGATACAGGGTAAACACCTGCTCCAACTCCGAGTTCCATTTTAGAGCCATCGATGTACAGATGATATATCATTGCAGAGGTATCAAGTTCCCCGTCAAAGTCGGCTCTCGATGGAAGAATGACCCAAAAGGCCTGTGGTCGTATGTAATCGGTAGGCTACTAGCTAGTCTCATCTTAGGTGGCAATCGATAAATTATACGCTATGACCGATCGTTCTTTCTTTCCATATATCCAGTTCTCTGAGTCTTATGGCCGACAGTAATGCGATGTGCATTATGTGAAGCAGGAACCGAAAATAACAGTTAATGATGACGAAATGTTCTACAACTAAGTGATACATACCAATCGATTTCTATTTTCACCGAGACTCAAATTTGAAAATAAATTTTTATGTGCAATTTTTATGCAAAATTAAAAAAAAAAAAACAATTATAAATCCAAAGTAACAATTATTCTTGATTTTTATATTAAATGCCTTAGATAACAGTTATTGAAGACTTTTGTTTATAAATATACATGCGGTAACATACATAAAAAAAAATATTCCGACGAACTGATAACCTTCTACTTTTTTAGAAGTCGGTTAATAAATAAAATTATATCTGTATTTTAACAAAAAAAATAAATAAAAAATACACAATAAATTTCATAAATTATGTAAAATACAAAGACAAATTATTTATCAGAAGCATTATCTCTTACACACTGAAAAAAAGGCATAACAACTCGTAAGAAAGCAAAATCGCTACAGCGAAAAAAATGAAAAATAAAAAGAAACCTAAGTGTATTGATTAGCAAAGTACAAAAATGTATGATTTGAACAAATACGAATTTGAATTCAGTTGATTGCTTTCAACAAAACCAGTGTGACCAGATGATCACAAAAAAGCGAGCGGTTATTCGTTTTGAAAAAATGTTAGAAAAAGTTATACCCAGTGAAAAATGAAGTTAAAAAGAAATAGTATTTTCATTCCATTAAGAGTCTTTGCCCACTCGATAGGTTTCGCGAAACCGATTTTCCTAAAAGAAATTTTAAATCTTTCCCATAGAAATATAAAATAACCACTTGCAGGTTAATAACGGCTATTTTTTTATTTTATTTTTTTTGTTAGAATAGAAATATGACTGTTTTCATTATTAGATTGCACTAGTAATACGCAACAACAAATCAATTGTTTCAAAAATGCAGTATAAAACAAATTTCGTAGTACTATTTTTTTCAAACTTAAGAAAAAGCTAAGAACGTATGTTCTCAAGAAAACGGTACTTTGCTTTGTTATTGTAATATTTGAACGGTAAACAGTTGTTTTTGAAATATTAAGTATTTTTAATATGGTAATTATTTTTATAAGTTTCGGTCCAGATTTTACTACGAACATTTTTTAAGTAAAAAGGCTTGTAAATGGCTTGCAATTAAATGCTAAATCTAGCCTCAAAAAGGCTAACCTGGTCACACTTTACATAGCATATCAAAATCAAAATTACTGATAAAAAGTTATACATACATACATACGTACGTGGATGCAGTAGCAGTATCCTAAAATCTACTCATAACAATTGCTTAATAAACATTTCACCTTAAATCAACGAAGTAAATCACAAAATGCAAATACAAAATATGAGCGAAAATGTAGAGCAAGCAACACATTTGCAAATTCCGGTTACATAATTGTGCACACTTCATTTTCGACCCAAGGAAAAAAAAAATGAAATGAACAAAAAAAAAACAAAATTCATGCAAAATTCAAACACTTACACTAATTGAACTCTTAAAGTGAAGGAATAAGCAATTTAGGTCATTTCATCAACAGCAATGCAGCTGAAAGCGATGTTGTGTAAATAAGTGTATGTGTGTGTGTGAACACATACACACTTACAAATATTCTTAATACAAAATACAACATACAAATAATATACAAAATCTCATAAAGAAAATGTTTATGATGCCATAAAATAAACCAAGCGCAAATATTTTATTACACTCTATAACACAGCAGTAGCGGCGGTAAAAGCAGCTACATACATATCTATATGTTTGCTCATAATGCCGTGTATTTTCATACTTATTTACATATATCAGATAATATCAGTAAGTAAGGTACATAAATAAGATAACCGAAAGTTTTACGCTGGCAGCGTTGCATACGTACATATACATACATACATACATATGCACATGCTTATGCAATTCAATATATTATTGCCAACATATACTTAGCCTACCTAAAAAGTGTAGAGAATAAAATAGGCAGCGTAGCTACGGGAATAACTACGAATATAAGCTACACGGTTTACTTACGGCCTCACTTGCAGCTAACAGAGTTTGGAACGTGCCACACGCACACACCCACCCACTACAACACATCCATACATATGTATGCACTCACAACTCACAACATTTGCAGCAATTGTAAAAATGCTTGAAAGCTGTAAAATACTAAACACAAAACTTTCGAAGTGCAAAAACATATTCACTCGGCAATTTTTATGAGGGCAAACGAAAAATATAAGGAGCCATATAGCTTTTAGTTGGTTATTGTGGTCGTCGTTGAAGGCGTAGCAGCAGAAACTAACTGAGAAAATGCAAATTACACATTGCGGGGGGGGACGAGCTAAGCCACAACAACGGCATTGGCGGGTGGTCGGCACCCCACAAGCGGTCGGTGAGCGGTAGGCGGAGAGCAGCAGCAAAACCGAAATGCAAAAGGCAATGCCTACAAGAAAAGTGGGCGTACAACATATTTACTAGGCGTTCTCTGTGTATGTATGTATGTATGTACATGCATATAAAGCAATCTTTAAACTACATAAACACATGTTTTTGTGCTTACTCTACTTCCACCTCAATACCAATTTTAGTGGCGTTAACGCTGCTGCTTTTTTTGCCATTCGTTTGTTACCCGCTAACCGACATTGTACTCGCAGTATTCGTTAGGCTCATAATATTGTATGTATTTACAGATTACGTATACGCCACATGCGCCAATTTTTATTTATGTACATTAGAGTGGTAAAATAAAACAAAAAAATATCGGAATTTACCCCTATTTTTTATTTTGAAATAAAAAAATATTTAGGGAGTGCTCAAAGCGCTCAAAGTTTTCCATGTTTTTTTGTATGGAGAAAAAACAATTTTTCGTAGAAATGGTATAAAATTCTTGAAAATCAATAATTTTCGATCGGAAAACTGTGGTTCTCTTCAGGAGATTTCCAGTATTAATGCCCAGTTGTTTGTTTAATCATTTTTTTATATTAAAGGTTTTTTATTGGTTACCCATTGCAGTTTCTGGCGGTGTTGGCGGATCTATCAAATATAGTTACCGTGAAGAGATGGTTAAAGAAACAATTGGGTATTATTATTGGGAATCTCTGGAATAGGAATCGAGTGGTCCGATCTAAAAATATTGATTTTCAAGAATTCTACACCATTACTACGAAAAGTTGTTTTTTTCCCCATATATGCATATAAAATACATGAAAAACTTTGAGCGCTTTGAGCACTACCTAAATTTTTTTTGTTAAAAAAAAAAATGGGGGTATATTTTGTTTGGTATAGAATAATCTTAGAGTGTGCCGGCATTAAAATTCCGACTTTACTTTTTCACATGCAATTTTGGACCACTCTAATGTACATACGTATGTATGTAGTGTACGCAGAAGTGTTATATTGAGCGTGGAAATACTAAAGGCAAACAAAAACTTTGCTTAGTGCAAATTAAATTTATAAAGCGTAATGCAATTTTAGTTTGAATGCAATATTATTATCTACTTTTTTTCTATGGTTTTACTTTCTATATATTTGCTCATTTCCTGGTGGATGGTAACGTACTTATCTACGACTATACTGTCGCTCACGGCACATACTGGGGCTGCCCCATATACATAAGCGGGTGCTCAAAATTGTGAAATCATTTTCTTTCCATTCGACTCGCTAGAACTAGTTTTTAAGAGTAAATTTTTGACGTTTTAACCATCATTATTGATCATGCATTAACCCCTTGGTGACCCAGAGCATGAAACAGGTGAAGTTATTTATATAGAGATCAGTTAGAGAGTAAAAAATATGGAAGTACTAGCTACAAAAAATAACGTTTCAATGTAAAAAATAATGGGATATGTGCGTGGTCAAAAAAAAAAAAAACGTGATAGTAAAAATAATTTCAGCTCTCTGCGATAGAATTTTTCGAAGTAGTAAACTCTAAACGGTGCAGATTCGCTCCGACGGTATCGCACAGGCATATAGAAAAATGCTTTCCGTCTGACTTCTTGAATTGAAATTTCGAAAATAATAGTTAAGGTATCTATCGGGTGCGAATCTGTTCCGACAAAAATTACAACAATGCCAACCATAGCACTATGGTCTGGCGACTACTATTTTTTTTATCCAAACTTTCAGAAGTAACCAAATTGATTTCAAACTTGATGTTTGGGGGTTTTCGCGGTAGCTGATTTCGCATCTAATGCCAGGTTTTTGAAATTCAGAATGGTATAGAATTTTCCCTTCACTACTAAATAAAAAATAACTGTACTAAATTGCTGCTTTCTTTCACGCCTGCTCAAACTTTTATTGGAATTTTAAGTCTCATTTCCATAGTTTTTTTTTTTTTTAATAATTTTACAAATTCCCCTATCTGCTGTTTTCCTGTGCTAATATAAATATTTAATATGAAAGGAGTAACCATGTCCTTTAGCTTTATCATAATTAACATAATGGCTAAAAACAAAGGCGTCAGTAATGAAAACAACATGACAACAACAGCAATGCTCCTGGTGATGCTAACTGCATATTTTCTGACATAAATTTTCATATATATACATATGTACATGTAGCTACAAGCAACTAAACCAGCAACACAGCCGCCACGGACTATAAGTAGATGATGAGGATGGGGAAGAAAAAATTATAATATGCAATAACAAAGGGGCTGCTAAGAGTTAAATATGGAAAACATTTGCATCTCGGTCCCCTTGGTTATGAAGGTTGTGGGAGCCCCTTTTTTATTCTGTCTAATTATATACTGACAAACATACCTAGTATGTAAGCCATTTTAAAGTTGTACCAGCCCAGAGGGTATTTATGTGATGGAACCCTCATAAATTGTGTGTGTGTGTGTGTGTTGTACTTGTAGTTGTTTACGCTTTTTACAGCAACTGTTGTCTCTGTAATCTTCGCATTGTTGTTGTTGTTGTTGTTGTTACTTTCTTACATACATACATACTAGGGTAAATTCATAATATTTGTACATACATACATGTGTGCAAATGTATGTGTGCTTCTTGTTTTCCTTATTGTTAAAGCTATTGCCGCAACTGTTGTTATTGTTGTTGTACAAGCAAAATTAATGCGGCTTCATTAACACACTTTACTGTCATCAGCTTTCTCTGTAACAGCCCTGAAGTCTGACAGCTGCCAGGCTGTGCTTCTAAAAAAAAAAACCCTTAATCCTTCTAAGTTGTGCCTTGCAGGCAGGCAGGCAGGCAGTCAGTCAGTCATTTGCGTCTTAGGATACCTTGTACTACATATACGACATTAGACCTATACGCTTGCATATTTACATATATGAATGAATGAATGTCGCATGTATCTCGTACTTGCCTTGGGCCTCCGGTGCACGCGAGTGTATGCTACATACATACATACATATGTGTTTGTATTAATAATTTCTGCTTTGTATGCAAATGTACAAAAGTGGTAAGTAATAATGAAAAATTTACTCCGCAAAGGATAAGAAATTATTTGCCCTAAAAATCTGACATCTTACTTGTGGTGTTTTTTTTTAGTTATGGAGTTTTATCATTTGGAGTATTATATGTAAATATGTGTATTAATGCCCTCGACCTACATAAATATTACCTGAGGCATAGATTAAAAATAATGCAAGGAGTTTTATTAAATTATCAATAAAACGTTATGCGGATGATTTGTTTTTGTACTTGAGCCAGGCTAACCGAAGTGGTAGCCATGTTTGCGAAGACCATTGAAACTGAGAAAATACGAGTAGAATGAAAGATTCCATCAGCGAAAAATGTCTTTCTCTGAGAGGTGTTAGGTGATGTTAAGTTAGGGTGCTGTCTCCGTTGGTAGGGTCACACTCGGACATAAATTAAGCTGTCTATTGCGGTTCTTGGTGTTGTGCTAGATAGCAAACTTAATTGGAAAATCAATGTTGAACTTTGTAGGCAGAAGAACTACAGAGCAGCAGAAATTGTGGAGTAAAACCTAAACTTGTTATGTGGATGTATACTGCGATCCAAAGACCAATCCTAACATACGGCACTTTGGTCTGGTGGCCTGGACTAAGCAAAAAATCTAATAATAATAATCATAAAAAGGGCATAAAGTGCAGGAGCAGCAGGTGCACTATGATCCTGCCCGACAGAATCGTTAAATGCTATACTCAATTTTCCTCCTATTGATCTTCACCTGAAAGGAGTGACCGAGAGAGTCTGGGGTTTGAGGGATGGGTTTATAATAAATTAAATGCAATTAAGTACGACGACGACAGACTATATGGTAGGCAATTTGGACTATAGCTGTAACATGCAAGTGGTTTTCCTATACAGAAGCGACTGGAGAAGAGACCGAGTGTCCAACCGAGATGCCATCCCTCCAAGATGAATTGCGGCATGAGAGCGGGAGTCTACTCCGAGAAAATCGGTGTTACTGCTGGAATGTGAAAGTTACTTGTACCCTTACGGCACAGATGGGCTCTTGAAATTTTAGTCAGTATTTTATATTTGTGACTTGATTAACAGCACCAGTAAGTATAGATCGATTTGCCATAGAAAAATATGGTTACTTATAAACCCAATCCGCTATATAACTGAAAAACATCAAATTTTGAGTTGTGCCATTATTACAGAGTACCATCGTTGTGTTACCAATAGCATAAACAAGGAATAAATAAAAAAATATTTTGAAATAATTTGGATATTCTTCTAATCATTTTCGCACAAATAACTCAAAAAATCATACTTTTGGGAAATTCAATTATGAGACGCTTACCCATTTTACCCATTGAGCTATGGATAGCAAAGGCATGGCATTAGAGAAGTTGGTGTTCTGATGATTCCACTCCATCCTTCTGCATGCAGATCGTGCAGAAAAGGTCAGCAATGATATTCAGCCTTATCGCGCACACTTACTTATCACGTTATGACAGAACTCCCATCAATAGCGAGAGGTTTAACTTGGTCTATAATTGGGTAGAAGAATGGCTAAACCTTGCATTCCAAGATCTGCGCCGGGCGGTCGCTAAGCTGACTGAACGCCTATCTGTGCTAAAGCAGAGGTCAAGGGAGCATCCGGACTTTCTCTGTCCGGGAACACTTATTCAAGGATCTCCTGTCCGGCCAGCTCATCGACCAAGCAGTTTCCAGCAATTTTGCTCTGACCTCTCGCTCATCTGCGCCCATTTACCAATGGAAGCGAAGGACGGGGCGTCCGACGATCTCTTCTATGAGCGCGTGGAGCGCACATACGAGCGCTGCCCCCGTCATAATACCAAAATCGTGCTTGGAGATTTCAATGCCAGGGTGGGCAAGGAAGGGACCTTTGGAACCATTGTCGGAAAATTAAGCCTCCACGATGAAACGTTTGACAACGGACTAAGGCCTTTTGAATTTTTCGCGGTCCGAAATATGATTGTATACACTACTAGATTCAACTATTAGAGATCCGGATCAAAATATGCGAAACCATTCTCAACTACGCCGCTGAAAAACCACAAAGCTGCTGGAGCTGGCAGCCTGCCAGCTGAGCTATTTAAGTACAGCGGCGAGGAGCTGATAAGGTTCAGGCATCAACTCTTATGCATAATATGGCCAGAGGAACGCATGGCCGAAGACTGGAATTTAAGTGTGCTTAGCCCAATCTACAAAAAGGGCAACCCCACAGTTACAGAGCCAAAGAAGAATAAGAAAAACTGTGATCATACCATTGCGACGTTCCACATTTTAATGTCTTTACATTTCGTTACTCTTCAGTTTTCAGAGTAAATTTGTGTGCAGGTAGAGAGAGAAGCCAAAACGAGCCTTCAATAGTTTTTCATAACTTAAAAGTATATTTTGCGTCCAAACGCTTGAAAAATTATAAAACTTTGGATTCAATTTCCACTTTAATTAAAAACCTTTTTGGATAGTACGTTTTTTTATAAAATAATTTTGCAATATAGTGGTCCGATTATTAAAATATTTTAGTATATCCGAGACCAAACAAGGAGCTATCGATTAGTTTCATCAAATTTAGTCGCGGTGGATTTTTATTTTTTTGCTTTTGGTTGACTCTTTTCAGGAAATACATACTCGTTTACTAAATATCAACTATTTGCTAGTCGATTTATTGGAAAATACAAGTTGTTTCATTACATACATGCCAGATGGTTATTCATACGCTCCGACAAACGGTTTATTAAACTACTAATAATCACCCATGCGAGCTAAGTAGAGTGATCTAACGCTAAACAAATATCAAACAAACTCTGTAAATGTATCAAACGACGTACATAATTCGGTATGAAAACATTAATAGAAATCTGTGATACAGCCTGAAAGATTTATGGGTTTAAAAAAAAAACGCTGACACACAATTTGTCGTTTGGCGATTGTACCGAACCGATTACAAAGTTATCGACATGCATCTACATCTTTTAATTTATTCGTTTACTGAAATTTGTCGATTTATCGAATTGAAGGAATTATCATCATATTTCCGTTAATCGAAACTTCAAGGTTATATAAGTTCATAATGTTATCACTGCTTTTCGATTTTTTTCATATAACCAGAGTATAACGAATTATCGGAATTTTTCGATAGCTTTCGAAAATTGTGGAGCTATAAAAATTAATTGAGTTATCGAAAATAATAGAGAAATGCAAAGTTTATCGATTAATCGATATATATATATATATATATATATATATATATATACATATATATGTATTTTTGAGTTATCGAAAATTAGTCGATTTATCGATTTTATTTCAGTTAACAAGTTTCATTGTTTTTAAAATTCATCAAGTTATCGATATGCATCAAACTAAAGAAATTTATCGACTAACTGGAAATGGGTGAAATTTCATCAAAATGTAAAGGATAATAATTTTTATTTATAAACAAATTAATTTGTCTGAAACGTTCTATTTGAGCTATTTATTTTTATTTACATAATGTAAACATTTCAATTTCCATTTGCCATCATATTTTTCCTTTCTAATCGCTTGGCAAAAACTATGCGTACGTTGCGAATTACCTAACACAAATCTGCTAAAATCATTGCACTGTGAAACAACTTTAATCGATTAGAACATACTTACGCGCAACAAAAAATGTAAATAAAAACTTTTTCACTATTAATAAACAATGCAAAATTTAATTAAAAATTATTAAATATTTTTAAATTGAAACCTAGTAAAAATTGCAAATATTTGCACAGTACTGGCGCATCCCTCACACAAATTTCATTAAAACATTTTTTCTTAGATATGAGTATCTCGTGCACTACACTGCAAAAAAAGTGAGTCATGCATGCATCACCTGCTGCGCGCTTTTAATGAAAAACAACAGTGCCATCCGCGCGCAAACACAAGCAAAATAGAGACAACGCAAATATGTGCATACATATATGTGAGTATATACAAATATATGCAGAGGAAAGTGCACGCAAGTGCACGCATGTAGATACAAAAAACCGCAACTAAATAATAAATTTAAAAAATCGCACAGCTCTATAGCATACAGTCGTTACAAACACGCCTACGGCCACCAGGTTGCGGAAAGGCAGCACAGCACAGCTGTAAAAGAATGGCACAAAAGCGTAAAATCGGAATACAGGCGCCAGCAGTCAACAGCAGCAGGGCAAGCGAGCGACACAACACAAAACAAAATTTCATTTACTACGCGCAGCATTACTTGCATCAACATCGACTCACCCACCCACACACATACCGCGCCGGCACACCAGCAGCAGGCGCGCCCGCATCCCAAACAAATCTCACGCATGCTCGTAATCAAGCCTTGCCTTATACATACATACATACATACCAAACGCTACAATCACAACGACTTCCTGCGGCGTCTGATATCCTCCGGCTTGCGTATCAACAACAAACGGCTGCGCTGGAGCCACAGTAAACGCGATCGCTCGCTCGCTCGCCCGCCCGCCCGCACAAAACTTACTTACTTACTGCTCTACAAAGCCAAAGCCAAAGCTCGAATGGCAGTAAACTGTGCTATAAATTGCAGCTGTAGTGGCAACGCCAAGCATTAAACAAAAACAAAAACAGGAAATGCCAGCACAACGTGTCCACCTTCCTTCCTTCAGTTGAGTTGACTTTGCTACGCCGCCCAATCTCTCTCTTTTTTTTCCTTCTTTTGATGCTGTTTACGTAGAACGTTTTTCTTACGCTTGCACGGCCTTCTTTGCATGCTGCGCATCGACTCGTCGTGCACTCGCAAAGCCTGAGGCAAATGCATATATATTTTTGTACATGGATAAACACAAAAACATATATACATATGTGTACATATATCCACGCTGCACAAGTAGTATTTCCCGCACAGCCGGATATGGGAAAAAATATATAATTTGACAATTTATATTGCAATACCGAGTCTAACTGATTCCCGTGCGTTGGCGCGACCACCCGCATGCCTTCGCAAAAAAATACTACCACACATTTTCTATAAATAATGTAGATAAATCTCCCTGGGGATTTATTAAAAAAAAAAAATGCTTCCTTTTTACTTTTTAGTTTGCTTGATTGCAATTGTGGGTGGCGGAGCTGCATAAAAATGCCGAAAGTGCAGTCACAAAAAACATTGTACGTATTCATATCAAAAATAAAGTCATTAAAATTAAAATAAATTCATTATACTAATACAAATTTTTACATTATATGCAGGCAGTACCAGTTACTGTCGAAATTCGACACTTTTTTTACTTCGCTTGCACGTCCATTATAGTAAACTCGGAAGATCTCCTACTTTGGAACTAAAAGGTGGACATACATTAAATTTTGAATAATGAAAACTGGTTGTTGAAGATGACTCACACATTCCAGTATGTCGTTAATTTCGATAATTTGTACATAGCTCGATGAATTTCAAATGACTAAAATAACCAACTCAATAAAATTCGATAACTCAAATTCGATACATATCAACAAATAAATATGCTTTCCAGGATATGATAAATTTCGATAACACGAACATTTACAAATTCCGATAACTCAAAAAATTTCGTTAAATCGTTATTCTCTGGTAGCTCAATTAAATTCGATAAATTCGATAAACAGAGAAATTTCATAACTTGATATACTTTGAAAACTTCACTAATTTTGATAGCTCCGTATTTTACGATGTCCATCGATAAATTTCGGTAACTCCTATTACGTAATTTTTATGAAAAACAATAATTTTTATAAAAAAAATTGCCATAAATTCGGTTTTTTTTTTTTTTTCTCGAAATATGTTTACATTTATACATTAGTATATATATCAAATGAACGGTCCTTCACCTTTCCAACTGCAGTCAGTTCAATAGTTTTCCAAAGTATAAGCTTTTGAAAATGTTGAAATCACGTTTAGGCCCCCTCTAGTGCCGCCCCTGTCAATTTGCACAAAAATATGCTGTTAAACTCAGGAAAGGGGGGGGGGGCTACACCTACTTCTTTTTTAGCTCAACTGCCACTATTCTAGTTAGGTCGTTCCCAATGCATTTGAATAGACGCAGCCAAAGTTCTTGGCGTTGAGTTGAACAAAATTTGTTAGTTTTTCATTAATTAAAATTATCCTGGTCATGCTCGAAGGTACGTTTAAGATATAGGACAGGACATATTTCTGAATCGGAATAATATTTTTTCTAGGTCGTTAGATTTTTTCGGCGTGTCCCTATAAAATTACACCATAGAAAATATTCCAGCCTAGATATTCCTCAATCCTCGCAAACTCCATTTGTACTCGTATGATATACTTATACATATAAAGCAACTTAATTCTGCATTTGTAAGTAAACTTGAAAATACACAGTACTCTCCTGCTCAAAACCAGCTAAACAAATCATTAGTGGCATATCAGCATGCAGACATACTGCTCTCAATCGTATTATTTAGCACATATCTAAGTACTTATGTATGTAAATACATATCTAATGGCAATGTTGCTACATCATCCCTTCATGTGAATGCAAACATTTATATAAAATACTCACACTTTGCTTGAAATGCGTTAGAATGACAAGGAAAAAAATAAAAATAAAAAATTTCCACAGCCGACAGGTAGCAGCAGCCAACGAAAGCATCGCACAAGATTGCAAATATGGAAAGTGGAAATGTTACGAAGTATAAAACAAATTTATAACGAAAACGTGATATGGTTATTAATGTGCAGAACGTTTTGCAATCAAGAAGGCGCACAAGTTGCATACAAACCTTTGTGCTAACACCTTGCCTGATGCAGAAATAGATATATGTATGTATGTATGTATGTATGTATGAGCCGCATTATATTACTACAACAAATTTTAAGTGCGCGAACATGCATGCCGGAGTGTTAGTGCGCTTACATGTGAAACTTATGGAAGGTAAAATGGCACTTCGTTTATAATTTTTTTTTTACATTTTACCTGATATTCATGCGAGCATCTTTATTTCGTAACTTTGTTTGTATGTTTATGCATTTGATACGAAAACAAAAACTGCTTTTTTAACTTCCGCTAGAGATATAAAAATGCGAATAGTAAAAGACACCTTAGAAATTAAAGTGTAGCGTTTGTACGGAAACGTGCCATACGACCAAGAGAAAGCAGCCACGCATACATATGTTAGTGGCAACTTCAATGTACGTTGTGCGAAAAATAATTAAGAAGTTTCAGCATCATATGTCAGCAGAGTTGCCATCAAGTTATTGCTACGAGAAGAAATCCTACTAATATTAAAAATGAGAGATTTTTAAAAAAAGTTAAAATTAAGTAATTTAAAAGATAAGTAAAATAGTACTACAATGTGGGCGGTAAACGAAAGAAGTTCCGAAATTATTTTTTTTTTTAAATAAAAAAAATCTGTAATTAATAAGTTAAATCAAATATTACAATAATGTGGGAATCAAATGGAATGCATTCAAAAACTATTTGCTTTGAAAATATCATTTAACAGGGTTGCCACCTGTTCAAAACTTTAAAATCAGGTTGGCACCTGTTACTTTAAAATAATTTAAACTGGCAAATTTAATTAAATATTTAAACATGTTAAATATATCAAACGAAGATTTAAGAAAGTTTTGTTTCAAAAAATAAAAATAAAAAAATTTAACGGGCTGCCACTTGTTTGAAAATTCAAAAAAAAATTTTTGAAAAGGTTAGAAAAAAAAATTTAGTATTTGTATCAAACGAGAGTGTTATAAGCTGTATCTTTTACGAAAATATTTTTAACGATTGCTGCCACCAGCTTAGGAATTGGAAACCAATTTAGTTAGAGTAAAATCGAATCTTAATATTTTTTAAATGTGAAAGTTTTTGAGTGAGTGTGTATGTTTGTTGTTTCTTGTGTGGATGAAATTTGACATGCAGCTAGCTTATGACGTGGATTAACATATAGCATACTTTTAGAAAAGGGTTGCCAACTGTACAAAATGTTAAATTATAAGTTCTGCGAAATTTTTAAGTATGGATGTTAAGCGAATAATAAAACGAAAAAAAGCGAAAAATGCTTTATTATATAAACATTTTTAAGAGTATTGCCACCTATTTAAAAAGTAAATTCATTTGTACACATACATAAGTTAAATGTAGTGTCACAATATCGGTGGAAAACGAATGAGGTTTAAGAAAAGTTCCTTTTTGAAAGTATTTGAAGGGGTTTGCCACCTGTTTAAAAGTAAAATTCCATTATTCCATAAATTTACTAAAATAGTGCAATATGTATGCCAATACAACAAGTTTTGTTTCGAAAATATTTCTTAAAATGGGTTGCCACCTGTTTACAAGTATTTAAATTTAATCAGTTACTTTAATGAAATATTGCAAAATCAATGTCAAACGAAATATGTTTTTACGAAAAGTAGTAACTGTAATTCTTTAAAACCATTTTCGTTCCGTCTTTTCAATTCAAATCAAATGGCAGCCCTGTTTTCGCACACCTTGCGTTTTTTGCGTGTTTTTATTTTTTATTTGTTTTTTCCTTTCTTCCATATCAAAACTTTCATTACTTTACGCCACTAACAGTAACAACAAAGACTTCATACTTCCGGTTAAGCTATGTAAATACACGTACATACATAGATAAAGACAATAATAATAAGAGCGAGGTTGAACAACAGAGAGAAAGAAGCATGAAACACGTATATTAAACGTCGTCTTTTATTGTTTTAATACTTTCTCTGCTTAATACGTGTCAACTAAAGCAGCAGAGGTTTCGAGGACTTCTTTCGTATGTATGTACGCATGTATGTACATTAGACAAGTTTGGCAACCATACATAAAAACAACGTGAGTACCAGGTACTCATAAAATTTGATATGTAAATGTCTTTGATCTGAGGTATCTCGAAACTAGTCCCGAAATGATCTCGAAGAAGTCTTGAAACGGTCCCGTAATAGTCCCTCATTAGTTCCAAAATGATTCCGAAATAGTTGACAAATGGTCCTGAACTAGGCCTGAAACGTTCAAGATATAGTCCCTAAACGGCCCTGAAATAGTCCTGGACAGTCTCCGAAATGGCCAAAAAAATCGAAATAATCTCGAACAAGTCTTAAAACGGTTTCAAAATGGTCCCGAGTTAGTCTTAAAATAATCCCTAGTCGTGAACAGATTTTCTGTTGGGTTACAGAAGAAGGAGTTACAAATTGTCTGCTGGGTTAACCCATATTTTACATATACCGCAGTTTACTTTTAAACAAATTTGCAATTACCCGCTTGTTTCAGAGCGTGATATAATTTTGAGATTGATATTTGTAAGTATTAAATATCCTTCTAAGATCTAAGATATTTCGTTCTAGAATACCTCCTTAGCCCACTAAATTTTAATAACTCAAATTCCTCTAAATACAGAGCTTTACTTTCCATGAATATAAATATTTTAGGATGCTATGAATTATTTCCCTTGACAGCGTAAAAATTAATGAATGAACAGAAAAGTTTAAGCGACTTGAAATTTCCATGTCGGCCATTCATAGATGTAACTCATACGCCATGACATGCGAGATATTTTGGGCCGATAGGTAAGTAATCAAGCAGACTTGATATCGGCACATTTTGATGTTATTTATTTTATTTGAGTGCATTATTACTAACCGCGTGTTTAAAAACTCAACGCCTAATAGGTTTGCACCTGATTACTTTGTTTACTCCCTAAATTACTTGCATGCCATGGCGTATGAGCAGCACGAAAGCACGAAAAAATCATTTAAGCGCTTAGGCAAGCACTAAAACTAAATTGGTAAACGTGCTCGCAAAACAACAAAAATTAAGTACAGTTTAATGTTTTGTTTTCTATTAAGTTTATTTCAAGGATTCGAAAATTACAATGGGCATACAAGTGTTGCTCTATATTCTCCAATAATGGAGATCTGCGCTGGTCAATTGAAGTTACGGATTAATAAAAATCAATTTTGTTTTTATGTTATTATTTATAAACATTTCTTTAGTTCGAGGAATAAAAAAAAAAGCCCAAGAAATAGTCAAGAAAAATTTATTGAGCTAAATTTTCTTAAGCAGTACGAAATTCTTCAGAAATTTGCTACGCTTTCTACTAAAATTTGTTTGTGACGAGTATAAGGCATCCTTGTTTTCAATAGAAACTAGGAGTGCCAGTTGCTGTCGAAATTCGACCGTTTTTCTAATTTTTAAAGACCTTTGGAAACCCCTCAAATAACTAGTTCGTCGCTTATCTTTTAATTCAAAAAATTACCTACCAGAAAATCTCCTGCTCTGGAACAAAAACGTGACTTCAATTTTGTATATCTTTGGATGACTTTGGGAGGACTTTGAATATTCCTGATACATTCCAGTTTTATCGATAAATTTCAATAATTTGATGCGTATCGATAATTCAATAAATTTCGAGAACACTAAAATCCCTTAACTAAACAAAAGTCGATATCGCCCTGATAAATTTGGATAATCGACTAATTTCTTTCTTAGAACGATAAAATTCGATAAGCAGTGATAACTCGATAAATTTGTATAACATAGAAATTTCGATATTTCGATATGTTTTGAAAACCTTCGATTCGATAAATCGACAATTTTCAGTAAATAAATAAATGTCGATAATTCAATAAGTTCAAAGAACTCGATGCATTACGCCAGGGCGGTCTTACTGGAGAAGGGAAAGTTACGTTACATGCTCAGAAATTCATCTTTATTACAAAGTTTAATTTTATACAATATAGTGAAACGTGTAATGATTTGTAATTTTGATGATTTTGTGTATTTCGGGATTCCTCGAGTTTTACATTTAAGGATTATTTAAGGATCTTTGGTATTTTTTGCGTGACTCTTTTTCATCATTTAAAGCAAATTTGGGGATCTTTCCGGATTTTCCCGATATTTTTTTGAGACGTTTCGGGATTTCAGGACGTTCAGGACTGCTTCGGGATTACCTGCCCTATTTCGGAACTTCTCCGTTTACGCAAGCGATAAGGACGGTATGTTGCATACAATAGCGATATTTTGACCACCAAAAAGCAAGAGTATTTAGTTCGTATCTGGATTTTAATTTCATACTTCTTTACTAAAGTAGACGTAAGTAGACGTCGCTGCTAATGTGAAACGATTTGAATGGTTAAGTGAGTGTGTTATAAATGATGTTGTTGGTAACACTAATACTTTAATATTATCACGCATGAGCATACAAACATACCGCATGGAATTTAGATACATACCTACATTAGTTTAAGTACATACATTAGGGCGGATCAAGCGCGTATAGCACATAAAGATTCTACGTGAAATTCTAAAAAAATTTTCCGAAGAAACCATGGGTTTAAAATCAATTTGGAGTTCGCCAAATTGCGTAAATAGGTTTCTTAGCATTTTTCTGTAGTGTAGTAAAGAAGTGCCTTAAATTTGTTTAAAAATATGCTTTAAGGGTTTTTTTTTTGATATGAGGAATCCCTTTCTGCACTCATCTTTTTCTTACAACTTCCACCAGAGGGCGCAACAGTGAAACTTTTTACATTTTCTGCGAAATGTATTTTCGGCAAATTTGCTTAGAATTACACGCTGAGTCTTCCCATGCTATACGCACATGGTAAAAAAAAAGTTGACCCGCTCTAATGTATTTCACCGTATAGGATAAAATTTGTGGTCATTTGTGTTGGCAATGGTTTCGTATTATCAACGCTTTTAGTAGCAGCGCGTTTCGCTTGACTAACCGACTAGCTCCCTAACTGGCATTTTGGTTACACTGCCGCACGCAGGCACGCTCGCTAGTCAGTCAGTCAGCCAGCCAGGCTTAGCAAAGAAACAAACAAACAAACATTGAATGTTTGAGATGTGTCGTTCATTTATTGTGTGGGTGGTATTAAAAGTTGACCATGTGTGGTTTACTGCTGGCCGGCTATATGCGCACATACATGTCCTGTTCTTTAGTTGCTGGCTGGAGTAAGCAGAATATATGTAAGCCAGCTTGGCATTTAGCCAATCAGCCAACTACATATACATATAGTGAGTTGAATTTTTCGTATTCAGCGCAATCACTGGGGTATCGTCACTACGTGCCACTGATCGTTCATAGTCACTTTGCTCTCCTATAGTCATATCGCCCACCCATTGCATTACGCACTTTTTCTTCTTTAATTTGATTTCTATTCTCCGCATGTCTGTTTCCGTGCTTCGACGCATCGCCGGACTCATTAAAAGGGCAACGACAATGGCATGCTTGATTTTTCTCCACATTTTTTTTATTTATTTTTTTTGCCGGCGTTTCATGTGTCTGTAACTTTACTAATTATGTGATTTTCTCTTTTATTTTGCAATTAAAAGTGAAAAAGTTGAAAAGATTTTGTAATGAAGTACATGACTGAGTTCATTGTCGCACAGATATTGGGCGTGCTTCGGTAGTGCGTGAGCGCATACGTGCTGAGTTCAAGTGTGTTATGGCCATTTCTATATGCATTGTAGTTGTTTTATTTCCTGTGTATTGTTGTTTGACGGGGGCAAGAAACTGTGTGTTGCTCTGTGTTAACATCTTCCACATTTAACGTAATTAATGTCATTCTTCTGTTTACAAGCAACTACATGGCTCATATTTAAGCAACAGAGTTGTATTTATATGAGCAAATCTCACGAGTTGTTTTTTTTTTAGTATAACTTCCTTCACTCGCCAGAAAAAGAAACGCGAAAACAGTTTTTTACATACATATATTCCAACCAATGAAGTTTCAGAAACAAGTACAATAAAAAATAAATCAAGTATTTGAACAATTTTAGCCTTAAAACATATATTTAGGCGAAAAAGTACCAAAATTACTAATTTTTCATTGTCACTCGAAAAAAGTCAAATTGCCAGCAAAAGCCATCTTTTTTAAGTTTTCATTTAAATACAATTTCGCGATGGAACCTTATTCTTTGTGCAAAATTGAAGACAATATATTGTCTAAGACAAGTGTGCCAACTTTTGCGACCAAAGCCACATTTTTGTTAAAAAATCTAACAACTCCTGAGATCCGCTCATATGCGCTTTCTCAAATTCATGCAATGGCAACATTGATACCAACCTGCCATTTTACTTTGTTTTTGGTTATGGTTTTGGCGTTTCATACAGTTGCCGTTTATTTCGGTCGCCCTAATTTTTATTGGACAAGTTATAAACTATACGATAATCAGACTTATATTTGTCTCGTCTATCCTCCATGGAAATCTTTAAGGATATCAAACATTGCTTTCCAATAAGAGGACACTATTTTTTATCTCGTAATCGAGAATTTAAGAAAATGCAGAGGCCCTGAGAGAGGAGTATGGGCCCTGTTCAGGATTATTTTACGACCCTTCCGCGATTTGTTCGGGACCTGTTGGGCACCATTTCGGGACTAGTTTGCGACTATTTGAGTTCCATTTTGGGACGAGTTCTGGACCATGTAGAAACTAGTTTAGGCCTATTTCAGGATCATTTAGGGAAAGATTGGATTATTTTGGGCCTTTAGTCCCATTTCAAGCCTAGTTCAAAACTATCTCGTGGCTATTTTGGGACCAGTTAGGGATCAGTTTGAGACTAATAAGGGATCATTTAAGAACCGTTGCAAGACTTGTTTGTGATCATTTTGGGTTAAGTCTACGACTTTTTCTACCGTTTTCAGACCTGTTCAGAACTATTTCAGGACCAATTCGGGACGAGTACGGCATCGAACGGCTCGGGATCTGCTCAGGACTATTTCGCAACCATTTCGGAGCTTTTTAAGACCATTTCCCCTCTGCTTCCTGATATATTTCAGAAACATTTCGGGCCCAGTTCTGAATTATTTCAAATAGTTTGCGACCATTTCAAAAAAACACTAAATCCGGCAAGTCAACAAAATACGACAACTCGACTAATTTCGATAAACTTAGATAAATGTGCGTTTGGAGGGATCGATAAATTATGACAGCTCAAAAATGTATATATCTCAATATTAATCGATAAGTCGATAAACTTTGGATACCTCTATAAATTTCGATAACTCGGTTTATTTTGGTAGCTACATATTTTTCGAAAGTTATCGCAGTGGCAACTCGATAAACTTATATAACCTTGAAATTTTGATAACTCGTTATATTTAGAAAGTTTCTAAAATTCCATTCGATAAACCGACAATTTTCAGTAAATTAATAAATATCGATAATTTGAGTAGTTCAAAGAACTCAATGAATTACAATAACCCGATAAATTTTGCTAACTCAATAAATATTAATAATGCAATAAATATCGATAACTTGATAAATTTTATTGAATTGACAAATTTCGATAATCCCATCAATTCTTATAGCTGAACAAAATTTCGACAACCAAGTTTCTGTGTCTATAAATTTCGACAACTCAATAACCATTGATCAATATGAACGATTCGATACGTTGCGATAACTCAATGAAGATGGATAAATCGATAAATTTCGATAACTATAAACTTGATAACTTTCGATAACTAAATTTTTTATTGTTGAATTTATTTTAATTCCTATTGGAAAATTTCATAAATTTTCTTACCCTTTGGGTTAACCTAATTCTTGAGTATTTCTCATTTTTTCTCCTATCCACTTAGAAAAGGCTGGATGAAAAATTAAATGAAACATTTGGTATATTTTTTTGCGGTCTTAGGGTGAGCACCTCCTTGTAAAGTTCAATTAAATTTTTTCTGTTTAAAAGCCACATATTTTATCATGCTTTCATTCGCAATTAAATCTACATCAACACCGCGAACTCTTTCTTTTTAGCCATCACTCATACGCGCCACGTACAACTTCTACGTGTTTATGTATTACTGCACGCCATATTTTTGAAGTCGCCAACTTGTATGTGGAGCGCGAAAAAAGTGGTTTAATGATAACAGCAATCACTGGCAGCAAGTTTTTCATTTCCATATTTCCACTATTTTTTTTTTTTTTATAAATAGCAGCGCGCGCTCGGCATATACACATTTATATGTATGTACATACTTGTATGTATTTATGTACATAAGTAAGTATATACGTGGCAACTGTCCATTAGCGTACATATGTATGTATGTATGTATTTAGTAGTCTCAATTGTGTGGGTTGATTGACTTTTTTATTTGACATTCACCATTCCACAGGGTATTGCATGCAGCAGCAACAGCAGCAGCAACAGCAGCAGCACTGGCATTAGCTTTGTTGTTGCTTTGCCAACAACAGCAACAAAATTTCATCTATCATTCTTCCATTATGCAACACTTTTGCTGCCATTATTTGCACTTTATTCAGTTACCTGTAACCGCAATTTGCCACACCTCGACCATAGCCTCCTGCTGACGTTTTACCGCACGCTGCTCCTTGCACATTTGCTTGCGTTATGACACCCCATAAATGTCCGCGCCACTGCGTCATCAGCATTGCAACAGCCAGCTACGACACTTACTTGCAGCCATTACGGCCAGGGCTTAGGCTGAGGTTGAGGTGGAGGCGCGCGGCTGCTTGTGGCCCTTGCTGCTGCCGCGTTATTGCAACGAGCATCGTTTGCCAGTTGGAAAATTATGTGCCTCACTACTAAGGTGTGTGTGTTATACCTGCAGCATTTTCATTGCTTCTTCTAAAAGCACTTACACTTTTCTACTTACTTACAGTTCAGCAGCTTTTCTTCACCTTATTCCCGCTTACCTCTCTTACAGGGCTAGTGGTGCTATTGCATACAGAAATTGTACATACACACAATATATAGTACATACATACATATGTATATTCGCAAAGCAACAGCTTCATCAGCGATCGCATTTGCTGCTGCTGTTGTTGTTGTTTTTTTGTTGATATTGTTATTGTTATTGCCACAGCGCAACCGCATTCGCTTTGGTGGCGTTTGTTGCCATTTGAAAAATTCAAAATGCTTTCAACTTTTATAGCCACCTTAATGACATTTTATGCATTTTCTGTATTTTAACTACGAAATCATTGATATTCGTCGCCTAAGTCTACACATATGTATGTATGTATATATGTGTACGTCACACTTATACACAGATTTTTCTTGCTTTCTGTTTCTCTCCAAACAAAAAAAAACTCAAAGCAATGCTACCAGCCAACAGCAAAGCGCACACAAAATTTTCTTCCTCAAATATTCGTATTTTATCTAACAGCTGTTTGCTTTTGATTTTTATTTGCTTTGACTGCTGTTGCCAAAGTGTAATTAGGGAAAATAGTAATCGCAAATCGAACGGGAAGTAATTAACGATAATTTCCTTATTACAATATTTGCCATCGCACATCCAAGTTACCAAACCAGTAAGGTTGAACTTAAAGTGTGCAAGACTGTAAGTAGGTATTGAAATGTGATTTGGTTGCTAGAAAATTGGAAATAATTAAAGCTATACACACAAGGCTTGGTTAGGTTGGTTTACGGTGGTTGGTCAAAGCGAAAATCACTGCGAGCCGAGAAGGAAAATTCGCTAAAAAGTACTATTTCAGATGTCTAAACACCGCGTCGTTCTCCTTGCGGCTTAGACAAAGTGGCTGCGGGGTTCAAATTTAGTTTCACTTTATAAATCCCAATGGTATAGTGTCCTGTTAATACATCAAACATAATTACGATCCGTGAATTTGCGAGTTTAAAAGATCTCTAGAGAGCCCGCGTTCCAGCCTCGGCTAGAACGACCATACACTGGGTTTTTCACAACGTTCGCTGAGTTCATACGCAGCAAGATAAGGGCTCAGATTCCTGCCTAGTTGTCTGAGTAGATATCGATCGACCTATCACGCACAACAGCAACCAATCGACTGCCTTCCAACGATAGCAACGATTTATGCCTGGAAAATACAGTGATGTGGAGAACTTCATGTAAAGCTGAGAGTTCCTTGGAATAGGTTTCTCAAATGTTCTTGAAGCATCCCTGTAAAAGGTTCAGTGATGACTCCATCCAATCAGAAATGAAATCCGAACCTCCGAATATACTAGACTGACCAGTCAGTTAGACATTACTTGAAGAAACAAGGTTCCAGTGTTGAACTGATGCCAATTAGGGCAGCCCGTTGCACTCGCACCAGTTTCCTGGGTAGCGCAGTCACCGATCAAATAAGCCGTGTATTATAATGGGCTTAGCTATGGCTTCATCCGGGCAATAGTTTTCAGGGTGACATCACATCGCTTATTTATCTCAGCTGTATACGAGTAAAGCCATTCAATCCTTCTTCAGTCTGTCATAGAAAAAAGGCTTCCATGACAGCTGCCTATTTAGAATCAAGTTCAAGTATTTTACTCTGCCAGAGAGCGCCAAGTGAATGCCTCCCATCAGAGGTAGAGTTGCGCGACGCACCTTATACCTCCTATTAAAGAAAACGGCTTCCATTTCACTAGGATTTACAACAAGTTTACAGTAACTAGACCATTTAGTGGTACCGGTGATCTAATGTACCTCTAACTAAGAGTGCAATGCCATCTGTATAGACAATCATCCGCCATCACATATTCACCAACTCCTCTAACAGGTCGTTTACGACCACTTTACTTTGCTTTATTAAAAGTCCCTGGATGTCGAGGAAATCGTTTTGCTTGAAGGAGGAAGCCTTTGCAGAACTTTAAGAAAACACGAGGAGATGTTGATTGATCTAAAATACCTTGAAGAGTTGTGCGTTTTTTTACTCTTTCACGTTTGATGAATTTCAATGCATCACTAATGTTGCCACCTTTTCGTATTTGTAAGCTCGTGTTTGATCGGCGCTCTATTTCCGATATGACTGATAGTTTCTGACAAATTAATTAACCAATCCATTAATGAAAATCCTAAAAAAAAAAATCAAACTTTAACAGAAGAAATATTAAAAATATAACAGTTTCTGTGCCAAATTTTTGCATTTATGCTAAAGCCTGATCTGTTACAAAAAAAAAATCAGGTTACTAATGAAGAAAATCGATGGATAAATAAGAAATAATGAGTGGTCAAATTAAAATGCGCAAAGACTTTTTGTATCAAATATGAGCAGAAAAGCGTATTACACAGGTTTACGTGACGTATGAGTAACTTTCTCTCCTGCTCATTTTTCATACAAAAAATCTTTGTCACTGTGATAAAAGTCTGCTAAATATATTTCTCTTAAAACATTATTTGGTAACTATAACCAAATCATGTTGACCTAAGTAAACTCTTTTCTCAGTGCAGAGTACACAGAAAATGGAAATATCCAGTCTGGCGCGATCAAGATATGCATCTGAGTAAGAGCATAAAAGTTGACCGCATAATTCTCTAGCATTAAGTATAATAAATAGATTGAGACGCAGCTGTAGCATAAGACAGCATAATATTACCCACTTAATACTTTTCGCGTCCTAATTGGTCCCTAAAAAAAAATAGTGTACTATAAAAACATGTAGTGAATTTAAAATCCTTCACATAGCTCGCAAAGAAAATTGAACTAAACCGCTTTACGGTTTAGTGGCGGTCATAAAATTATTTCAGCAAATTACTCAGTCCACGAATGAAAATGCAATCCACTCACACAGCAACTATGCAATTTCAAGTGCCACTCCACGCAAATATCTGCACACTTAGAACAATATTCTTGCTGATTGTTTGAGTAGATTACCTGAGATACCTAAATACATACCTATGTATGTATGTACGTATGCACTGCTGTCGTTGCACGTCATTAATCAATAATACGATTTATGCACTCGTCAACAGCGGTTTCGGTGCGATCTAAAAGCCGCATGCAATTACCGCATTAAGTGGCTAACAACAACAAATATCCTTTGAAATGATTATTACTGTCCCCACACGACCAACTGCGGTGGCATGTACATACATATTCTAAATTGAACAGAAATTCAACAGCGTTGTCTTTGTTTTTGGCTATTTTGTCATTCAATGAACTAACAAATTTGGGCGAGTGAACTATTCCCCCGGCCATTACAGCCAACTATTTTCATATGTAAATCTGTGTATGTATGTATGTAAGTAGATTAAGTGACAACAGTTAAAGTGATAGCAAAACGAAAACCACAATTTGTTTGGATTATCTATCGCTTTATGCATACATACATATGTATGTGCATACTCGTAACTCATGCACTTTGTAAGTACATACGTATATATATATATATAGATGTGTGGAATTCCGAGCTCTTCATATGCAATTAATGATATATATTGACCAGCATTGGCAATCGATTGCGGGCGAGTTGTAATGAAATTATTAGTTGAATCAATTCTCTCCACATCATATATATGTATACGCTATTGCATGCATGCATACATACATAGATATTACATATTTGTGCACATACCGCAGAATCATTAGAAGTGACCCTTTATTTATTTATGAGCGAGCAGATTCGCATTTTTTGTGTAGATACTCCTCTAACTGATACTTAATACTCGCACCATAAACAGCAATATATGTATGTGTAAGCGCCAGTCATGATAAGGATGCACCCAAAAGAACACCCGTATTGGCTAGCTTGTCAGCTCTATCGGTTCCACCAACCACTTTGTGCACTGGAACCCCATGCAGGTGGACGATTTTTTTCATGAATAATTTTTCTATTGCTTCCCTACAATCTATGTTGGTCTTCGAATACGTAGCATACGCCAAGGCGCATACGACTCCATATACGAAAACAAATACGACTATTAATATGCAAACAAATCAGAATATGAGAACGAAGACAAATCCGAAGACGAACACAAAGACGAATACGAATGTGAAGACGAACACAATATTGCGAACGAGACGAGTGCGGAGACGAATACGAATATGAAGGTCAACAAGAAAATATATATGAAGATCAAACCGAAGAGGAAGACGAATGTGAACACGTAACTGAAAACTAATGCGAGTACGAAGCGGAACATGAAGATGAATATGAAGACGAAGACGAGGTGAAGACGTGTATTTGTCTTCCATATATAATAAAGACGAAGGCTAAGGCTACCAAATATTATAGTGCGGTTAATCACCGAAGCAAAACCGGGAAAACGTGTCAGCTAATACGATCGGTCTTATTAGAGTGTCATTCACCAATTCACTAACGGGGAATTCCTCTGTAGAAAGAAAGCGGCGGAAATGCGTTTACTCGAATTTCGAAATGACCTTCAGTGTACAGTGTACTTTTAACCCACCATAAGGCGCATTGACCCACGCCATTTCAAATTAAAAAAAAAAGGTTGCAGTACCAGGTGCTCATGAAATTGGATATCAGTGTACGGCTCGGCAAAGCATCACTTTCGATTTACTCAGAAATAATCCCGAATTTCTCCCAAATTTGTCGTTAAATGTTTCTAAAAAGTCGTGAACTTGTCCTGAAAGGATATCGAACAACTCTTGGAACGGTTGTGAAATGGGCCCTCAAATAGCCCCAAACTAATAAGGAAATGTGAATAAAATGGTCCTGACCTAGTCCCGAAATGGTCTCAGATCTTAAAAAATAGTCGTGCGACAGTTCCGAAATGATGTTGCACGGGTCCTGAAATGATCCCGCAATGGTCTTGAAATAGTCATGAACTTTCTAGAAATAATCGCGAAAAAGGCTTGGACCAGACCCGAAATGGTCCGTAACTAGTTCTAAAATAGACCTGAATTAGTCGGCATGTGGTCCTAAATTAGTTCCTAAATAGTCCTAATTCGGTTTTGTTTAACTTCGAACTAGTGGATGACCTAAAATTAATTTAAAATAAAGTCCAAACTAAAAAGTTACTACTGCGAACACAATTTAAAAATTGTTTTATTTTTTTTATTTTTGACAGCAGTAACACAGCTCTGCAAAATGTTTACAGATTTTAGATTCTATTTCTCACATTCCTTTTTGTATTTTACATGTTTTGCATTTACAATTCTGACCTAAAAATATAAATTTCGATGTAAAATGTTGCAATAATATTTAAGCGAGAACAAGATTTGTATGCTGCCATGCTTGTACATTTGCCATCAATCATAAATGAGGCAGCTTTATACAAGCAGTTGTAACAATAAAAAAAAAACAACTGCCGCAGAGACAAATCCAGAAAAAGAAAGAGGGGAAAAAGATAAAAGCAACAATGTGAGTGTTGTGACAGCGTAACAACAATTGCAAGCGTGTCAGCAGCAAAACAAAAAAGTGAAACTTCGAAATGACGACGACCTTCAGAGACAGTTGAAGGAAATTAAAAGAGAAAAAAGAAATACATACATACATATGTATACCAACAAACAAACAATTTGAAGGCAAATAACAAAACATAACAGAACAGAACAAAGCAACGCAAATGGAAGGTCAATAGAACCACAATAACAGAGCGCAACAACAACAATGACAACAGCATCAAGTGCAAATGCATACAATGCATGCAAGTTAAAGCTAAATAGAAGCCAACGCAGCGATGACACAAATCATTTACAAACACTGGAACATGATCACTCATACGCACCGTAGCACCAATACATTTGTGTGGAATTAATGCATTTGGTAACATAAGCGGCAAGTGTATCGAAGTATCTGGTTAAGGCAAACTGACTTGTGAATAACTGTGCCACTGGCATATGCATGTGTCTATGTGTGTGTGTGTGTGTGTGTGTGTGTCTGCGTACGTCAGCTACATTATGTCAATGAATTACCGCTTAACAATGCAACAAATTCAAGCGCATCTACTTCGGTTTGAGGAGCATAAATCATGCCATGCAGAACAATTAATCATCGCCGAACAAGTCAAGCAGAAGGCTGAGATGAGATGCACAGTCTTTGCAAGTTTAATGAAAATGATGGCAGCAAATTGAAAGACGACTTGGGCGAGGGGTTATTGTATGGCAAGGAAATTGTTTAGATGCCCATGAAGGCGCAGCAGCAGCAGCAGCAACTGAAGCGCATTGAATGCCCAAATACAATAACAAAATTTCGCCTTAGCCGCACACAGATATATGCGCTCACATCAAAAGTCAACAATAGCTAAATCTAACCTAAACCTATGAGTTGTATCTGTTCAACCCCCTTCCCGCTCAGAGAGGAAGTGCAGTCATTGCATATGTAGGTCAACGCTTTGCTTATGTATCGAAATTTTGAAACAACTCATCACATACACTCACACACACACAAATACTAAAACTAAATAGAGTACAACAAATAACTAGTACTGCATACATTGCAAATTTAAATATTTCAAAAAATATGCAGACAAGCTTTGGCCCGAGTAGCAAAACATTTCTATAGCAGCTACCGCCACCAGGCTTTACATGCTTTTAACTGCTACAGACATTCGATATTTGCATGTTTGCTTGCAATAAATATGTATGTGTGTGAGAGAAGTCTGTATCGTCGGAAGGCCTTTAACTTCAAAGTGAAGTCTTCAGATCGCGCAAATTGAAGAGAAAAGTTAGGCGATGGAGAAAATATGTTGCGTAGAGTGAGAGGGTTAAAAGTAAGTATGAGGAGTA